>NC_041725.1:15272158-15572158 GCF_900700375.1 Denticeps clupeoides
AAAACACTCATTCAAAGTTATTTCCAGATTTATTTGTTTACTGATCTTTTCATAATATACTGTCGGCATCGTCTTTATGCTATCTATTTTTGCAGCTCTTATGTTGTACAGTCCACTTTCTACCATGACAATGTGAATTGCCCAGTTATGGGAGTAATAAAGGACCATATTATATTATCTTAAAGGTGGGAAAATGTATAAAGCAAAGCGTGTGTAGAGATGAGGATGTAAAATGCACTGTTGGCTGCAGGGATTATGCATGTGCAGATGAACGTCATGTCGATTTGACTGATGCCTGACATGCACACTGCATTTTACATTCCCTTCTCCAGCAGTCCCTTGTCTGTGTGTGTGTGTGTGTGTGTGTATGCATTTTAAGAAGCCAGTCACTCTCAGTGTCGCATGCTTTACGGCTGATAAGATAACTGTGAGCCACGGGCCTGTGAAAATCCCTCGCGGCACATCCAGTGGCACACAGCGAGCGCCACACCTGCCTTACTGTGCACACAGACGCTATTTTTAGGCCGGGGTGCAAAAACAAAACCCGGTCCACAAATACCATCAGAGTGATCCACGCTCCCGGCAAGAGGTCCAGAGGAAACCCCCACAATGATCACAGACAATGGAGTGTGGGATGGGTCTCCGTTCCGCACGCTACTGCAACCCGGTAAACAGCTGGAGCTGAGAGTAAAACCACTGGCCTGGCTGGTGTGTGACTAACTGGTTTGAGCCAAAGCAACATCTGCTCCAAATGTGGGAAGACCAACGAACGCAGAACAGATCCCCCTCCAACCATGGAGTGAAAGATTGCAAAAGGCTTACACAACATTGATGGAATTACCCAGACTGCCCTCCTAAAGCAAGTCAACATGGACGCAACGTTCCTGTTTAGTGCTACAAGCTATATTCTTAGAACCTTTGACCAACGGTCAAAAAATAACGATTGACAGCAAGAGAAAATTGTAATATTTTATTATTACGTCAAAATCCCTCAAACATTTATTAAAGCCATGACCCCCTCCCCAATCCAGATTTATGCTTGAAAATGCACCTTACTAATAAAAAGTGAAAAATACTACCACGATCGATTTCAAAGCTCACATCCCTTGACCTCCCCATTATTATTTCCTCTTGTAAACATGTTGAGGAAAAAAATGTTAATTAAAAAAAAATGATCTCTCGCATCTATGGTGATAAGTGACGAGCTGTGATAGCCGCTCAGTACAGGGTGGGCCATTTATATGGATACACCTTAGTAAAATGGGAATGGTTGGTGATACTAACGTCCTGTTTGTGGCACAGGGAGCAAACTTTTCAAGATGGTTGGTGACCACAGTGGCCATTTTGAAGTCGGTCATCTTTGGATCCAACTTTTGTTTTTTTCAATAGGAAGAGGCTCATGTTACATCATATTTATTGGTAATTTCACAAGAAAAACAATGGTGTGCTTGGTTTTAACGTAACTTTATTCTTTCATGAGTTATTTACAAGTTTCTGACGACTTTTAAAATGTGCTCAATGTCACCAACCATTCCCCTTTTATTAAGGTGTATCCATATAAATGGCCCACCCTGTAGATTCGAACTCCACAGTGGGACGGGTGGGTCAGCAGCCCATGTGAGGCAAGCCACCCCACCGGCCACCCACACCAACAGTCCCTCCCTCCGGCCGGCCCTCAAATTGGTTGACATCCCCACACCGGCCGGGCCGCTGATCCTACACTGAGTGAGGGCCGTCTTTGATGAGATGCAGAGAGACGGACCTCAAAGGGCATTCCGGCACCGGGATTGTGCCGCAGGCACTAATCAGGCTGGGTGATGTAGTGACTCTCTGACAGGATCTCTGAGCGCACAGCTTTAAGAGAACTGGCTGCAGACAGTTGGCCGAGGGTCAGTGTGGATGGAGACCATGTGATTCACGACACCAAAGCTGACTCAGACGGCAGAACGCGTATGCTACTTTTTAGGATGATCAGTTGAGACTTGAGAATATTTGTCCCACACTCCCACACATGCTTCCCCTTTCTTGCAATGTGCAGCGTAGCCATAGCTGGAGGAAGGGGGCGAGCAAAAATGCACTGATGCAATTGCTGGACTCAGAAATCTCAGACGTGTGTTGCAAAACTGAACATTTGTTGATTCAGAACAAAAAAAAATTCAAAAGGAAACCCTGTCCCTTGACGTCCAGCTAATAAACAGGTCATGTATTCAGAGCATTTAGAAATTTAAGAATTGCCCAAAAAAATAATATGGCATTATTTGGCACCATTTCTCCTCTGCACGGGGACAAACCAACACTCTCGCCTCTCTGCCTTTGTCTCCAAAACATCTAATCCAAGCTAGCTTCATTCCAAATTCAGTAAAAATTTTTAATTTCCAATCCAGTCCATCTTCATCAGTCCCAGAGTTCACTGTGCCTCCTGTCTTTTCGTTAGAAAAAAAGATTCTCTGCTTATGCACACATCATGACATGTCATTAAAAAAAAACTTCCCTCAATTGATGAAATATTGCAGAATCAACCGCGATGTGATTAGCGCGCGGACCCGAAAGAATTCAGCCCGAGCCCAATGCGACAAATGCAGCTTTTTTAAAAGGCCGGCCTCTTACGCACTATAAATGCTAGATTAAGACGAGACGGAAAGGAAACGTTCTCGCCAGAGGCTAGCCTCCGTTTCACCTCCTCAGCATCCATTTTCATATCCCGCTCGTGATAACTGATAAACATTTTGCCCCAACACGTTGGGTCAGGCTTGGGCCAAGATTTACAGATCAAATTGTGATTTTGACATTAATACTGAAACCCATCACCAGACATAAAACTGCCACCTTAGTACATCCGCCCTATCCATCCCTCCTGGAGGTCCTGGAGGTCTCTGCTCTAGACCTCCAGGTCTGATTGCTCCGCCTCCCTCAGCGTCTGACTACGTCCAGCACCTGGACGCCAGCGGCTCCTCAAGCCCCCGTCCCTCTGCGGCTCCCACGTCACCGCAGACCAGCCTCCACAGTTGTGGAGCGCTCCGGTTGCTACAACAAATGTCTGGGTAATTACAGGTCATCGTTTGGCCCCTCCTCAATTTCTCTCGCGCAACGGCCCACATCCCCAGTCCCTTACAGACACACTCAGCGAGTGACAAAGGCAGGAAAACTGCTTTTACCGAGGGGGAATTTCAGGCAAATGAAACTAACGTTCCTTCATAAAAACGCAAAACAACTGTTCTTTTGAATCAACTATGACATGGAGGCAAGTGGTTGACTTCTAAAATAAAGGAGGCTTTAACGCTCAGGAAGAGCCCGAGCGTCTAAAGCCGCGAGAGATCTCCAGGTCTGTTTAATCGCCACCAGGCTCGGCACTCAAGTCTTTGAAAGGTTGAGGTGAGGGTTCTTCAAGTGCCAACGAATCAAACGGACTGAATCAGCCAAGCAGACATGATCCAACATGCTGCTTGGGTCATGGAAAAAAAAAAAAAGCGTCCGTTTCAACAAGTTCTGCTTTTACTGACTACAAAAAACAGGACTTACGTGACAATCTGCCCCCAGGCCAAACGTACGTGTGTGTGTGTGTGTAAGAACATATGTTTGTACAAAAATATTCAATTGGATCTAATTGGCTTTAAGTTCACATGGATCACAGACACAGAGAAGGAGAATTGTTAGACGTCAGTAGGCTTCTCTGGGTTGTTTTGGAAAGTGATGGCATGAACCTACGTGGTGGCCACGCAGTGACCGCATCGATGGCACCACACACAGGCAAGATTAGGGTGGGCCGTCTGGGTGATTAAGGATGAGGAGACGACAGGCTGGAGGGGGGATTATTCTTTCACTGCAGTCAGGGCTTGAGATCCAGCCCACTGAAGATGAAAACAGTGGAGGGAGAAAGGGGAATAAAAAAAAAATGGGGACATGAAGTGGGTGGAAGAATATGAAAGAGAGAAGATGAGTAAGAAGAAAGGATGGAGCTTGGACAAGAAGCAGAATTTTATCATAAAATCAATGCAATTCTTTTTTCTTTTTCACCAATACATAAATTCTGGATCCCTGAGAATTGATCTTGTACTGACGCATCTTGATTCTCTTTATCCCACACCCCTACAACACAATAGGCTTTCAAGGCATTTATTGTAAGTAAAGTCCAACTCGGACCCGAGCAGAAGCGCACCGACGTTCAGGGACGCCACCGCAGGACATGCCAGCAGTCAGGCTGGCATTCAAGACATGTAGATACTGAGGGATGCACCGCCGGCAAATACTCCTTCGTCTCGACCATCTCTCCTAGGGTTACCGTTCCACTTAAGCAAACCAAGATGGTCTGAAAACGCAGTTTGGCACAGTGCACTTCGTTACAGGCTTCTATCCTATTATTTACCTCATGTTACATGAAGCCAAACCTAAACTAAAGAAATCCCATACAGTTACAATCCACTTTAACAATAAGAGATTGGAGAGGGTTAAAAGTGAAGTGACTGTCATTGAGACAGATTGCAGCACAGCACACTGTGGTACAATGAAATGTGTCCTCTGCTTTTAACCATCACCACTGCAATGAAAATGAAATATTCCCTTTTATTCTGTGTAAAGGACTTTCCCGCTCGCGTTTACATACACAGTGCCATGAAAATGCAAAAATAACAGCATTGGTGTCGCTTCCGTGATTTATTTGACCAGAGGACTTCCTCCTCTGCTGAGTCAATTAAACAGCGTTCTTATTTTACAAGTGCTTTTATCTTGTCAACGCAATAAAACCGGCCATCAATGGACCGAACCTGATTAACTGCAGCGGCAAGGCGTGGCCAGCGCACGCATCTCACGTCAGCACCCGCACCTCGCCGGGCCGGCCGTCGGGTGCTGGGTCAGGGGAGGGGCGTCCTCGCCTCTAATGCTTTATAAATGAGGGCCGGATTAAGAGCAGGCCGGAGACTCGCGCTTTCACTTGGGCCAGCCGCAGCCATGCATAATTCAGGCAGACGCATTACCATAAGCCTACGTCGCAGTCTGCTGCGCATGCATACACACACATCTCAAAGCTGCAAAAACACAACGGCAAAGCTTATGGGGGGCGCTTATGGGTTTTTAAGGTAAACTCTCGTCCAGCCACTTAATTAAGTCAGTAAACTTAATTTAAAAAAAAAGTTTCCAGAAAAACACACTGGCCTTTTTTCGTGGACAGGCATTAAAAAAACAGCTCCTCCTGGTGGCAAGGGCTTATCTGCATTTACAGGAGGACTCCTGGCCACCTCAGCACGTTCATATGCATTCATTAGCCAATAATCAGGATTAAATGCAGAGGCTGAACGAGGTGAGGCTCATAGGTAACAGCCCCAGTGTCACACCAGTATTTTTTCTATGCACAGGGACACACACACACAACATATAGATATAGACAAACGTGTATTTTTATACAAATTGTGTCCAAAATTCAGTTTTAAGGGATGCTGATTTCACTGAATTATTAATGTAACGTGATCCACACAGTTCGTACACAGCACCTTGTATATCACCTCTGTTTTTACATTTTCAGATATATATATCGAGATAGTCATATCGTGACCCATGTATCGTGATACGCAACGTGAAAACGTGATATCGTGAGACCCTTGCCAATACACACCCCTAATTTATGCATGGCGAAAAAGAGATTTTATACAAATGCAACTTTAGCGCAAATCATCTTACAGATTAGATTATGAAAGAGCTGGTGTCCTTTCGCAGAGACGATTGATACACAACGCATGGACTGATTAAGCCCCACTTTTCTCAGAAGTTTTAGAGAAGAAAACAGTAGCATGATGAGTAAGTGACAGGAATGTAGGAGCCTTCTTTACATGCTATAAAAAGCTGCAATAAAGAGGGGGGGGGGAGACAAAAGCAAAGAAGCTGCCTCATTAAGACTGTGCTGAGTCACGTTCCAAACAGGAGCAGCAGCTTCTGTGTCTTTTGCTGCAGTGAGTCACACTTCAGGGACACGAAACCAGACAGTCACTGTCCTGTGGGAGATAGGACAAGCGAGTCTCCAAAAAACACACACACACACACACACACATCAATAATGACTGAACTACCCCCTCAGGCAGTGAGCGCAAAAAAAGGAAATCCAGGGAAATGCGCATCTCAAGTGGCAGGACACCACCAAAAACCCCTCAAGTGATGGAATATGTTTTATATTTTGGGGGGGAAGGGGGGGTAATACGAGAACCTGCTTTTGTCTGCCGGAGGAAAAAAAAACAAAAAAAAAAAAACATAACCCCAGGGCACCAAATAACACGATCGAGGGGTTATGGTCACACACCGGCTTCCCAAAATGAACTAAAAAATACTCTCTCAGCCTGATCATGCCAAGCAACGTGACTACAGACTGACTTCTCCTTTCTGCAACTGCGCACTATGCACACAAAAAAAAAAAAAAAAAAAAAAACACCAAACGAACATATTTGTTATTGTTAAATGGCAGAGGATGTAGACAACAAAGATTCACTAAACCTGCATGGTGGCAGGAGGTTCGAAGGTGAAAAGTCCTTTTGATCTCGCTTCCCTGGTGTCTATATATGTACGAAAGGGCCTCGGCCGACGAAAGAAGGAAAAAATAATCATTTTTTTCCAAAAAGGCAGACAGGATGCCCTTCGCACTAGCTGAGGGGAAGGTCTGCTGGGATGTGACGAGCTAAGACTCCCTCGCGTCGCCCACATCACATTGGATTCCTCCAACTAATCTGACTGGCCCTCCCTGATGGCACCAGGGGTCAGAGAGAGACAGAGAGAGAGAGCGAGAGAGAAAGAGAGAGAGAGAGAGAGAGAGAGAGATCACACGGCCATGAGACACCCCGTCACGCCAGCACTCAGGCTCCTCATCGTCATGCTTCCCGTCGACAGGCTCCGGAGAACAGACCTGCCCCGTGGGTCGTGGCCCTCGCCTCCCACCGTCACCCCCCACTCCATCCACTCACCAATCGCCCGGTTCAGGGGACGTTTGAAGCGTGCAATGCCCACCGAAGGCATGTTCATACCCCACAATATACAAGGTCTCCATAAATACCCACGTGACAGGATTATTAAAAACTAAAAGGCAGTGGAGGGCAATGAGGTTTATTCAATCAGCGCACTTTCTCTTCTGCGCATGTGCGAACGCTGCACATCTCTCTAAAGTAATAATAATAATAACCCCCTTTTTTAAAAATATCCCTCTAACAAATGAGCACAAAACGGCAGGCTGAAAGACAGGCCAGCAATATCGCCAACAAAACAGTCTCCATCTTGTCTAAACCTCATCCGTGCCGGCGAGGGAACCACGTAACAGGAACCACGCGAGCACGACATTCACCGACGCGCCATTAAAGATGGTTAAAAGCGTAAAAATGACACCATTTACATACACACACGCACAGGAAAAACGCCAAAACATTAACGCGTTAACCTGCACGAATCGCATACACGCCGGACACAAGGAAACTAGCCGACCGGGCTACACACACCTAGCCTGGTCAGCCGGTTCCGGAGACGCGGTCCGCGGTTAAATCAGGCGGCCAAGCACGTCGAGCTCGCCACAGCGGGGTTAAATCCGTGGTGCCGCCGAGTCTGAGCCGTGGCGGCGGGACGCGCGTATCTGTTTCCGAAACAGCGCCTAGAGGGTCCGGAGAGGCGAGTCGTCACCTTCCGCCGCCGGATACCTGCGCTCTTCTCCCGGTTCTCGCCCCGCCAAAGACCGCCCCATCACACAACCAAGAGGTGAGCGGGGGGTGGTTAATAAAAAAAATGGCAATAATAATATTGTCACACTGACACAACGACAAATGCGGGTACCTGAGTGCTTGGTGAAAATATTAATCCCCGGATCCGGCACGTTGGTGGCAGGTCCAGCCGCCGCCGATTTCCCGGGCGGCGTGCCGCAGTTCGCAGCCTCCCTGGGTCTCCTCCCGGAGCCGCTCGCCCGGCTCCCCTTCCCCTGCTGCTGCGGCTGCTGGGAGTGGGGATGTGGGGGCTGCA
Source organism: Denticeps clupeoides (assembly GCF_900700375.1). Taxonomy (NCBI): domain Eukaryota; kingdom Metazoa; phylum Chordata; class Actinopteri; order Clupeiformes; family Denticipitidae; genus Denticeps; species Denticeps clupeoides. The sequence continues at coordinate 15,280,133 of NC_041725.1, forward strand.
GCCCCGAAGGAGTCCCCTCGCCGACGCGGCCTACCTGCTGTCCCATCTCCCGGGGTTGCGCGTTACGATCTCCGGGAGCTGGCAAGTCGAGCCCGCGTCCTCCTGGATCACATCCCCCAACCGTGTAGAGGCCTGTTCAGGGTGATGTTCCTCAACCGACCCCCCCCCCACACACCCCGGCCGAAGCCAAAGGGACTTAGCAGGCGAGCTAACAGGCGATGGCTATCAATACGCGCCCACCCACCTAATTGTAACAGGCAATTTGCAACGGAGCAAATTGCCGAAAACTGCCGAGCGGTGCCGCAAACGTGCACCCCCCGGTCACGAATGTCTCCTGCCCTTCGTCGCACGACGCGTGCGGAGACGGAGCCCGTTAGGGTCGCTGAGATTGGCCCCGGCCACTACGCGCCCCCTCAGACGCCGCCATCTTTACCGCAGAATCAGCGGCGTGCGGCGAGTTTCGCTGCGAGACGAATCGTCCCGAACGAATCTTTACACGGGGCGGTGCGCAGCGAGTCACTTCTGCGCGATCGGCTCCTTCGAGTCATTCGGTCGGGAGTGGAGTCGATGCGCCTCCTGCCGGCCGGAGCTGGAAACTGAAAAAAGCGAAGAGCCGACATAATAAACACAGAACGCATGTTGAGCGAACAATTTAATAGATTCTGCTCAATAACGACAGTGAAAAAAATCACGCAAAATGTCCAGAACGTCTAATACAGGAACATTAATTATATGTGCTTAACGTAGGATTCGGAGGTTATGGATTGTGTTGTTCAACATGACAAAATAAATATTCCTTTTATAAACTATAATTTGTAAAATGATGGAAGGTAAAAACATAAAAATATTTCAGTAAAATTTCAATAAAACAAAACACAAATCCACTAGCAGTTTCAAGTTTAGTATATACAGTAGCATACAGTATTTATCCCAAAAATATAAATATTCAAAACCAAAACCGCATATTCTTCATTTAAAAATATTAAGACAGTCTTGTAGCACTTAGGGTCTGAGGTAGGCTACAATCTGATCAGGGGGCTGAAAAAACAACAACAATCATCTTAAGGGGTAAGTTCAGTCATATTTAAAGTGCATCATTGACAAAATACCACAATGCAATTTACCCATAATAAAGCAATGAAACATCTGCACTGCCATCCTGTGGTGGTTATGCTTTACTGCATTTGCAAAATTACATATTTTGCCCAAGACTCTCTGCTGAAAGACATGATACACATCAGTATGGCTGTTCCCTGTGTACAGAACACAGACACACGGCATGGTGAGAAAAATGGACTGATAGCAGTTTCAGTCATAAAAATGCAGATTGTGTAAATTTTAATTAAATAAGATTGCCATCAAAACAACATAATATCAAAGACTGCTGACCTTTGGCACTAATCAAATGAAATAAAAATGTCTTACTGGTCACAGCATAGTACTAATTGCACAAACGTAGGACTATTGCAGGACTATTTCATAAAATGTGATCTTATGAAATTACAAATTCATATTTTCAGCATTGTTTTGCAATACCAGAGCAAAAATATAGAAATTGTGTATAATAATAATTTGGGGGTTGGAGGAGGGGTTTGTCAACAGCCAGAGACCATAGTTTCCCCAGTAGTTAATTTTATTACATTATTCACTGCTGGTTTCCACAAAAAGTTAAATAAAGTCTAAAAATACATTTATTAATTAAGGTTGTTCATCAGATCCACGTTAATTCAGTTTCAATATAAACCAGAATACAAAATAAGGTTGGCTTTTAAAGCTGACATCAGTTCTGAAGGCCTTGTCGGATCTTGCCTGTGCAAAATTTGAAACATTCTCAGGTAACCAAATTGTGCTTTCATCGTTCTGTCATTCCTGGTCAGAGTCATAATAGCAGTGAACACTATGGTCAGGCAGCATTGTCCAAAATATCATCATATCTGGTGGCAGGTCCAGGAGCGTGGCTTTAGGAGGTCTAGGAAAGAGGGCTGAAAAAGGAACAACAGGACTTTGAACAACAGATTTTGAAGTCATAGCCGGGAACTTTATTTTGAGCCTTAAGTACAACTAGAAAAAACAGTGTTGTTCACAATTTAGTACACATAAACATGCACATCCTGACAAAGTGGGACTTACCTCATCCAGGGGACAGTAGCGCTGCGCGTACCACTCTTGAGAGTACAGGCAGATCAGGACCCCTTGGCCTAGGAACAGGGCAGTCCACATGATGATGTTCCAAATTGGACCCTTCCTCTGGTCGTGCAGGATGAAGTTGAACATCACTGATCATCAGAGAAAATGATGGGGGTTATAATATGTATTTACCGTATTTTTTAGCCTTTACTCATCTAGATATGTAATTCAGTTTTTTACTATTAGGAAGTGTTCATGGCTGCATTAACTCTTACTTCCGAAACACATGAAGAGGCAGAAGAGGACCGGGTAGAAGAAACCAAAGCAAATGGCCAGGATGTACTCATGAACCACCGCAGACACGGTGAACACGAAGAGCATGGCGCCTGTCCGGAAACGCTTCCCTGTCATCTGACAGTCCATAGGAAACATGAACATACAAAAGAAAATCATATGCCTTCCCAAAAGATAACAAGTTGAGTTAAAAAAAAGACCCCTCAGAAGTGCAGTAAACTCACCAAGAGATAATCCTTGTACACATAATAATACAGCCAGTCGTGCACCACTACGTTCCACGTGCGGTAATAATTGGCAAAAGAAGTGGAGTTCCACCAGTCCTACACATGAAATTCCATTCATTTTTTATTTAATTTTGAAATAATATGGCATACATGATTATCATTATTTGACCAACTGAAAGTGGAATTAAAGATCTATTCACTTTACCTTATAAAACATCCGATCGCCAAAGCGCAGCATCTCAGCAAATGCATTAAGCCAGCAGTGCAGGAAGGCAAAGAAAGCCAGGAAGAGGACCAGCGCTCCTGTTGTGTACAGAATGCAATTTTTTTGCACCGCTGTCAGGACGCCACATGAATCATGAATCAGTTTCGTTTTATTTTTACCCGGCAGGATAGAGTTGAACACACACAGCACCATGGCCCTCAGGTCAAATAGTTGCATGCTGATGCTGCGAAACTGAGGGATGCACAGCCGCACAAAAACATAGTATGCATAGAACAGACACCCCAGCACCTGCAAACGTGAAAAGAAGGTGCATCTGAGAATGCAATGTTGTGTAGAAGAATCATCAGGACATACTGTACTTTGTTTTTCAAAAAACGATACCTGCGAGAATTTAGTGCCCACGTAGCCCCATCTAATATGTGGATTTCTGTGAAAGACAGAGATAGAGATCTTTATCAAGGGGATATACAGAAATTATATTCAATTTGGTCAATTTTAAACCCATTGTGTGTTTTTACAGCATTTAGCAAACACCCTTATCAACAGCAATGGTTTGTCAATGAACAGTGTCCTCTGCCTTTAACCCATCGCCCTTGGTGAGCAGTGGGCAGCCATGAAAGGCGCCTGGGGAGCAGTGTGTGGGGACGGTGCTTTGCTCAGTGGCACCTTGGCGGCAACCTTCATAATTATGGTTCCACTTCCATACCCGCTAGGTCACTACGGTCACTTTATTTTCCAAAAAAAAATCGACCAGGGTCGAAATTTCAATGTCAATCAGGTAATCAAGTAATTGATATTGCTGTCAGAATTCCAGATAATCCACCTCCTGTAGTGTCCCTGGACTTTATAACATACAACGCTGTTATAATCCCTTAGATGGGCTCACCTTGGGTAGTTGTCTCTGTAGATAAGTGTGGGAGCAAAGAGGAAGTACAGGTACTGAGAAAAGTGAGGTAGGATCAGGGAGTCTGAAACATAAATATCAACGTGATCATCATAGACTCGAGCGAAAAGGTGCCAAACATACATTTTCAGAAAGATACCCAGAGTTCTTACAGTTTTTGTCATTCCGAGAAGCCACAACTTTTGGCACATTCTCTCTGACAAAAGAGTGGGCTTTCATCATCAACCGTACCTGTCAGGCACACAATTCACATCAGAGGTTTCAAAACCCAGCGTTTCATTTAATAAGATAAAAAAAAAGGCGTGAATCCTACCTGCTCCATAATGATGATGAAGCAAGAAGCAGGAGGAAGGCCGTTCTTCAGCACCACTGACGTGGGCAGGATGCCCAGCCCATAGACCTGGTACAGCAGGAAGACGGAGCCCACCAGCACTGACCACACGATGGGATGGCCTGAGGATGTGTAGTGGCCAGCCCAAACGTGGAAAAGAGCGAATGGGACCACCAGCATGGATAAGAACATGCACATCCAGGTGGACACCACTAGGGGGAACTGTCCAAATGCATACACCAACAAGTCGAAGTCCAGAACCAGCCTGAGGGAGATCACAAGCCACTCATCTAGTCATGTTTCATCTAAGGATTCTCCAGATTGTTCATTTAATTTATTTCATGTTCTCCTACCGGCCTTCATCGATGAAGTCCACCACCAGCGTGCTGAAGATGAAGAGGACGAGGAGGGCGATGAACATGTGGTAGATGGTGCGAATGTGGTTCACTTCAAAGAGCTCGCTGTGGGAAGCAGAGACACGCCGGTTAACAACACACCCGGCCGAGTTCGGCACTCGCAGCGGGCCGGTGGCCAGCCCGGACTGAGACAAGGGCCCAGTGTCGCTCGCTCCGGTCCCCGTCCACTCCCCCGAGAGGGAGGTCTGTGTCAAGCTGGCTCCGGCCGGCCCTGGAGGAACTCCAGTCTGCGGTGCACTTACTCCAGTATAGAGCGCCGGATCGCAAACACCTTCCCGTGGTTCTGCGCGCTTCCCAAACTCCTGCTGCGGGGAGATTAGGACAAATTCACGACTTTATTCATTTCACGCCTGGAACGATGCTAAAATGACTATATTATGAAACCAACTCAATCTAAAATAAAAGAATAAATTCTAACAGACTCGTTTAAATGGGTCACAGAGTGACAAATAGTGCAAACAAACATTTTATGACATGGCTGTGGGATTAAAACACGCATGTAATAATTTTCCAAAATTCATAAGCAAAAGGTGGGTATGCTAAGAAGGCCACACTCCTAAAGTGCATGTGGTATTGAGTACAATTCTATTATTATGATGACTGGACCGGGCAGTGACGGGCACCTGAGTTTGTTCCTCTCTTTTTCCGACAGCAGCGGTGAAAACGCTGCAGGAACCGGGGCCGACTCCAGGCTCACCGACTCCTCAATCAGGCCGTCCATGAACTCGCTGACCTGCGAGTCGAGCTCCTTCATCAGGTCCAGCTTCAAGTGCTGTGACCATAAAGACGGAGAGGGATGTGATATGATGACAGGATGGCATGATGCAGCAAGTGTTCACCAGGGCATTTGACATAAAGGATGTAAAGGAGAATGTTGTGATTTTGGATCATAATCATGCAACCCAGTCTGATGGAAAGTCCCTCAGCTTTTATAGAATACCGAGAAGGGTTTATCACCTTTAGCCATGTAAAAAGCTTCCTTTTTTGTCCACACTGAACAGGAAGTAAAAAAAAGAAGCTGCTGAGATGTTCTCTGTTTCTCATCAGCAACGACCAACTACCCTGCATCTGATGACAGCAGCTTCTTCTCCAGTCAGACAACCAGAGGGTCGAATACAGTAAAATGACCTGCTGTCTCTTGCGTAGGCAGCACGTCGTCTGTCTTCCATGTCCTGTGAGCAGGTTCTTTCACTACCTGGTCCGCCTTATCTCATTTTCACATCTCAGAAGGTTGCCGGTTCAAATCCTGATCCGCCAAGGTACCACTGAGGTGACACTGAGCAAAGCACCACACACTGCTCCCCGGGCACCTGTCATGGCTGCCCACTGCTCACCAAGGGCGACGGTTAAAAGCAGAGGACACATTTCGTTGTGTCACCGTGTGCTGTGCTGCAGTGTTTCACGATGACGATCACTTCACTTTCAAATCAATGGCCTTTTGAGCAGTGGTGTGTGATCAGATCTCTGGTATTTACCTCCGCCCTGCGCTTCAGCTGCAGCTTTTTGCTGATTATTTGCTCCACCTCCACTTTACCTGGTCAAACAAAATAAAAGAATTGCTCTTTTAATTCCTCAACCAGCCTCGGCATGTCACAAGGACAAATATTTGATTGACTAGAAGAGCAGCTTATAAAAAGTAAGGGGTTTCTGAAGGGCATTAGCATTAAAAGGATCTTGTTGACTCAGAGATGAGTCAAATTCACACTAAATCCCACAGACTGAATTCTGCAAGAAATTGTAACCAGTCCCATGACAATTGCCCAACATTAGAAAGGAAATCTTCCCAACTGAACCCATGTGTGTTTCTGTTCCTTTACACATTTCATCTTGTGACCACATTAATTCATTAATTAAAGGTAAAGAAGGTTTAAGACTTGATAATTTTTTTTGAGAAGTTATTGATTGTGTCTAGAACAAAATACGGTAAAAGCAAGGATGCCCGCCTTAAGGATGTGACGCAAGATCAGGAGGAGAATTACAGTTATAAAAGCTGTGGGCGTACACTCTGATTACATTGTAATGTGTCACCATCTTGAGTCTTGGCCTACGTGCCCAGCAAACTGCCCCTCATTTAGTCTATGCGACCCGCCCTTTGATAACAGCCTTAAAATGACAAGGCCTCTAGCACGGCGCAATCTCACCTCGCAACGTGTTAAAAAATGTACCGTCTGAAGAAGAAGTGTGAGCTGCCTACCGTTGGTTGTTAGGTGGCGCGTGCCGTCCGGCCCATCGCGCTCTGGTGAGACGGGCATCTTGGATAAAGGTCTGCGACTCCTCAGATCACAGTCGTCCCTGCTCGCCATTGAGGAGAGAGAAAGAGGTTCCACCATAAATACCAAATAAAAAGGGAAAGTGAAGTGATTGGGGAACACTGTGACACAATGAAATGTGTTGGTGAGCAGTGGGTGGCCATGACAGGCGCCCGGGGAGCAGTGTGTGGGGACGGTGCTTTGCTCAGTGACACCTTGGCGGATCGGGATTCGAACCGGCAACCTTCTGATTACGGGACCGCTAGGCCACCACTGCCAATGAAGTAATGTTGCTAAGCATAGTGAGAAGCGAAGAACTGAAATGATATTTAAGTGTGACAGTAAAGCATGACTTCAATGCAACTAATTGACCCATAAATGGTCAAACACAAATACATATACTTTGATATTTACATTAATTTGTAACACTCTATCATTAATAACATGTTTATTAATGATAGGTGGTAGTAGCCTCGTGTGTTTGACACTGGCCTATGAACCAGATTACCACAAATTCACAGGTTCAAACCCCACTTACTACCATATTGTCCCTGAGCAAGACACTTCACTTCAGTGTCTCCAGGAGGACTCTCTGGATAAGGGGCCAAAAATGTTTAAATACTCCTCCAGAGTAACATATTTTATTTATTCATGTTTCTTAGTGTGATTTGCCAAGCATATGATCCAACCATATGATCTGAAATTATTTAGGATCACAGTGACAATTGGGGCTAGTTGGGGACAACTGGGGAACACTGCGGTGCGGCGATCCCTTTTGCCTGTGTTCACTTGATGACAACATACACAGTTGATGCCGACTTCAATCCACGATAGAGGTTAATCATTAGCAAAAACGTCTGCGCAACAGGTCGATTCCGCAGTTTATTTCAGCATGGAGGGTTACCAGCGTGCTGTGACCTTTCAGGTGGGGTCATGGTGACGCCACACCTACTCATCCAGCACCCGACCCCAGGTTTTAACACACGGCCTGTATTCAGAAGCACGAACTTCTGTTTATACTGAAATATACTACTTACGAAGGCCTTGAGTCAAGCTGAGAGAAGGTGACAAAGACGCGTGTGACGTCACGAACGCGTACACTGTACAGTGTAGCGTATCCGATAATAAACCTTTCCCTTAATTCCCGACAATTTGAGGTTGTGTAACCACCACGTTACACATTAATGTACAAAACAAGGAAATAGCTGGAAAGTAAATCATTTTATATTTATATATATATGTTATATTTATACACACAAGCCTGAAATGTTCATATTAACATCTTACAATAAACACAAACATCCCAAATCCACCACAATACCAGCGAGGCATGTATTTATTTCATTTCCCGCCCGTGGACTACATTATCTGCGGATGGGATGAAATGGAGTGAAGCGTCGACGCGACACGCGGACCGGACGCGTCAATGACAGCGGAGTGTCACGACGCGTCTTCCGCCAGCAGGTAAACGCGCGACAGGTTCCGGACGAACAGAAAGTCCGGCCGCGGCGGGGAAAATACGCGTCCAACGCGCGGAAACGCCGAAAGCGCAACCGCGGCTACTTACCTGTTGCCACCGCCGTCCTCCGTCCGATGTTAAGTCGCTGGAGTGGGAACAGATGGACGCCTAGTTCGTATGACAGGGACAGCGGGCGAAAGCTGGGCCGTGCCCGGCCACCGCGGTCCCCATCACGCCGACAGGCGGAGTCTGCTTCCGATCGATTCAGTCCGTGATGGCCATTCCGGATCTTGTCAACGAGTCAGTTCATTCGGATTTGTTCATTCGGCTCCCAAATATACGCACGGCTCGTTTAAATTGTGTTATTAAATACAGTACAGGCCAAAAGTTTGGACACACCTTCTCATTCGATGTGTTTTCTTTATTTTCATGACCATTTACGTTGGTAGATTCTCACTGAAGGCATCAAAACTATGAATGAACACATGTACTTAACAAAAGTTTCTTCCAAATAGCCGCCCTTTGCTCTGATTCCTGCTTTGCACACTCTTGGCATTCTCTCGATGAGCTTCAAGAGGTCGTCACCTGAAATGCTTTTCCAACAGTCTTGAAGGAGTTCCCAGAGGTGTTTAGCACTTGTTGGCCCCTTTGCCTTCACTCTGCGGTCCAGCTCACCCCAAACCATCTCGATTGGGTTCAGGTCCGCTGACTGTGGAGGCCAGGTCTCCACTTTTTGTTAAGTACATAACTCCACATGTGTTCATTCATAGTTTGATGCCTTCAGTGAGAATCTACCAACGTAAAGGGTCATGAAAATAAAGAAACCACATTGAATGAGAAGGTGTCACATTTGCTCTGAACCTTTTTGTCGATGTTCTGATGTACTGTAGTATAGGAGTCAGGACTCAATGGGAACTATTTGCCACAATTATATGTTCTCAGAGCAGGTTGTGAATATACAGTATCTACTTGAGAAGCTATTGCTTGCAAAAAATGCTCAGTAAATTCTGTACCGTTTTTTTGTCAAGTTTGTCATTTGATAAATCTTTCCTGATTCTGAACAATTAGAATCGACTCCTTGCGAACGACTCTCTCAATATTGCATTGCTGTGTGAAGGTGTTGAACTTCACCGTTGATTTTATTCTGCATGTTTAAATCTATTAGGTCAAATAAACTAAATGTTGCTTGATTCAGGGCCGACCTAAGGGTCCATTTAGGTAAAATAAGTTGAAATGCAAAATATCTTATACTGTAATACAGTAGTAACACACCAACAAAATATGTTTATTTTTATAATCGTCAACTGGAGTAAAAAAAAGCAGATGAACCCCATGAATATTCATAACACAGTATTCATTCTGTGCTTTTTAAAAGACACCGTGCCATTTTATCTATCCACCCACACGAAAGCTACTGTGAAAGCCAACGTTACCCTCAATTCGCTAGATGTGGCCAATGAATAACAACACAGTCAGAGTAAAACATCTTTCGACATTCACATAAATTAAAAGTACAGCATAAATACATGAGCATTCAATGTGAGACGCAAACTGACATTGACAAAGTTACATCACTTTGATGCATTTTTCTATTCTTAGACCTACAAATCTACACGATTAACAGTGATCCCTGCAACAGGTTTAGCTGTGTCCACTTTCGTTACCGTTGAAGAAAGCTGTATACAGTTCAAGTGTTTGAAAATGTGTTTTTCCCTTTTGAGGCTCTGTGTTCGGCATAAAAGCTGGTACATGTCTTCACATGTTTTCACGAAAGAATAAGCAAAGGAACTGAACAAAATTGTATCCAGATGAAAGATTAAATGAGAGACATTTCAAGATGCCACTACGGAAATTCTCATCCCTGATGCATTGGAAAAGCTTAAGTGCTTGAGACATTTTCAAGGAGATGCAGTGTGAGATGCGTGCTACAGGAAGCACAGAGGTCCCACGGCTGACTGGATACTTCCCTCCCAGGGCTCCCCCCTGCTCTCCAGTCCCAAATCTCTGAGGGGCAGGAGGCCCACGTGCTGCTCGCTGTTCCCCTTTACGGTTAACTGCAGCTCCACCTTCCATAAGAAAAAAAAACGCAGAGTTGAAGTTAATGAGCTAATTAACTTGGACGATTTCTCAACACGTATACAAACCGCTTACCTCACAGCCAAGTTTTCTCCTTGTGGTGTAGGTCGAGCCGATCGAGGAATCGTCTCCGCGCAAGTGAACTCTGTGTCCAGAATGGCTGTGATTGGCTGCGGCCTTGTGATCCCTGTGGCAGCCTACATTCACGTGCTGCGTAGCCAAATTGCTGTGTAACCGTAGAAACCGCAGCTGGACCACATCCAGGCCTGCATATTTAAACTGGGGCAGACGGATCGATTGATCAAAGCTTTACAGGGACATTTACATTTACGTCATTCATCAGATGCCCTTATCCAGAGCGACTTAGTCAGTAGTTACAGGGACAGTCCCCCTGGATACACTCAAGTGTCTTGCTCAGGGACACAATGGTAGTAAGTGGAGTTTGAACCTGTGACATTGTGGTCTTCTAGTTCATAGGCGAGTGTTTTACATACTAGGAGTTTTACAAACATTATTGCAGGCATTATTAATGCTTAATTTTCTTAATTTCTTTTAAATAACCACCAATACCAACACTCAGGTCTTACTTTAAATCCATTGTGTAGTTGGCTGAACCATTGGATGGCACCTTTAGATGTATTTATATCTGAGAAGAACTTTCCTGAAATCTGAAAAGTACAAGACGTTGATTCAACAGGCACAACAACATTTACTTATGTAGATGTGAAAATGTTGAAGAACTAAGTAATGAATGTGACACCATCAGACGGATGTCTTTTGAACGATGGCGCCACGTCCAGATAGGAGGTGCTGATCATGTTACCTGCGACTTGACTGGATACAGACAGGTCATCCCGCCCGCAGTGAAATTACAAAACACACGCAGGGCGTCAAAGGGACACCCCTGGTTGGGGTCCACATAGAAAAAGCCTGCACAATGCAACAGCAACAGATTTTTCATTCAGCGAACGACTGTGAGAGTTGTTCTGGCCGGTTTTCCTCACTCACCATCCTGCGGGTTTGGGTGAATTAGCCCCAGTTCTTTGCAAGTGGTGGCCGGGCTGTCTTTCGTGCCTTGGGGCCAGATTAACAAGTCACGGTCCCCTTGGTCACGTTGCAGAACAAGAGGCGTCCTGGAATTAAGATGCTTAAGCTGCTGTGGACGACACATGATAGGTCTAAGAGAAATTGATTCATAAACTGTAATAACTGAGTTAATCTAAAATTGTCCTCATCTGCCTCCACTGATGACATCATGAAAAGTAATTTTTTTCCTCTATATACAGTTGACCTCAAATTTTATACCAACATTTTGTGATCCTTTTCTGTTGAAGGAATTTGAAGGGTTTCTTGGTGTCTGGCCAGTGTTACCTGGCTTTCCCTGTCGGAACCGTGAAGGAAATGTCAGTGCTTCATGATTATTACTTTATTTCGGAGTTTTTGTACACATCTTACTGGAGGTCCTCGACGTCCCTTGGCTCCCTTCGCTCCAGGCATTCCTTGAACCCCCTTTATTCCCTGTAAATTGTGCCAATGCTTTAGATAACAATCAGGTTTCTGAGTATAGCATTTCTGGGTGTGCATTTCTACCTTTTTTCCAACAGGTCCCTGAAAAGTGAAGTTTAAGCGTGTTAACACATGCGCAACACATGTAACATCAACCCTCTTTAACCCTTTTAGAAGAGTAATAAACCTACTTTGACACCAACATTGCCCCTGCGTCCAGCAGGACCACTTGGACCAGCGTCACCCTGCAATGTTACAAATGTATGAATGACTTATAATATGCATCATTAATATGTAATATAAAACTAATAATAATAACAACAACGTAAGACCTGTTTGCCAGTTTGGCCATTTTGCCCTTTTTGCCCATGATGTCCTTGTTTTCCCTAAGAGGGAAATACATACAGTTACTGACTTTCTGCATGATTATTATTACAAAATCAAGTCTACGTTGACTACATTAGTTGGCTCTACTTTGTTCCCTGGCAGCCCTTGAGGTCCCGGTATGCCTCTGACACCAGCCCCTCCCTAAGGACAAAGGATGACAGTGATGATTATGGCTGAATGGCTACCATGGCTAAGTAGACCTTAACGTGGAAATCCTTACCTTCTGTCCTTGGTCACCTGCCTTTCCTTTGTAGCCCCTAAGTCCAGGGAGACCCTATTCAAACAAACAATAAACACAAAAATGAACAAAATGGATAATTAGTCTATTGAAGCTATTGATCTTATGTCATGCACTTTATGTTACTATCCAATTAGAACACACCTTTGGCCCAATGGGCCCTGGAGGCCCTGACTCTTTTAGTCCAGTGGCACCCTAAAGACAATTTAATTAGTAGAAAAATGCATAAGAATTTTAAAAGATTGACCTCAGACATTACCTTTAGCCCATGCTTTCCAGCATCTCCTCTTTGTCCAGGTATACCAGGCAAACCCTATGGAAAAAGTCAATTTTTCATGGACCTGCAATTTTTAATAATGTAAAAATTAGTGGTTCATTTCACCCACCCTTCTTCCTGCAGCACCAGGACTACCTGGCATTCCTCTGTACCCAATATCACCCTGCCAATACAACATATACAGTATAATCAATATACATATTTTATTGGCATGTTTACAACACCTACTGAGAAAAAAACATAATCAGGCCATTCCATCTATATCCTGATCTTGATATGGTCCATCAAAGGTCTTGGAAACACTAATAAATAATAAATAGAATTGTATTCAGCTCTTAAAATGTTTTTTTTTAAAAACATGTATATCAATAGCAGTACAGATGGATTTCCAAAGCAGAGGTTTGTTATAGAGGTGTGATATTTTAAAAGATAAATAATTGATTTGCTCTGCAGTTATGATTCTTATGCATGCATTCTAGGATCTGATAGCCCTCAATGTTCATAGCATTTACAGCTCCCCATATATTGCTATCAGCAGGGGTTGAATGAATGAAGTACTTTGAACTCTGCCAGCCATCTGCCAGCAACATTACATTATGGCACCAAATTGCCACTTAGATCACATTCATTAATGTTTGTGCAAAATCATTACCGGGTCGCCTTCATTTCCCTGAACTCCAAGCAGGCCATCTAGCCCGGCACGGCCCTGTAATTACATTCAAAATGAACAAATTAAATATTTAAAACACTAATCAATAACTGTATATTATTACAGAAAGTAATGAACATGGACTCTGAAACTACGTTATTTATTTTGCCAAAATAAGTGGAAATTATATTTAATAATATTCCAAACGTCTGATTAACAATATTGTCTAGGGTCTACCTAAAAAATGGCCACCTTCTGCATTTCACATAAAGTTGTATATTTTAATTTCTAGTTTGGATACTTGCTGGAATTCCAGGCATCCCAATTGGACCAGACTTTCCCTTTGGACCCGGTGCTCCCTACACAAGGAATTATAAAAAGATCGCAGCTTTCATGTAGCAATAAATGCAATATAGCAAATAGTCTTTGTCACTTAATGTGGATGATGAAACAACATTTGTGATATTGTTATAATGACACTGAAATTCATTTTATATGAAATTACAGTGCTATACTAATGAAACTCACTGGATGGCCATGAACACCTCTGCTTCCTTTCTTCCCGGGTTTTCCAGGACTCGCTACCTAAACAAACAAGAACAAAATCATCAGACAAGCATAGTTATGCAGTAAGCACTTCATCAGTATCCGTTGAATAATGACACAAATGCACAGGTACTGTATATCACCCGTGGGCCTTGGTTTCCTTTGTTTCCTTTGGGCCCCGGTGGCCCAGCAGGTCCTGGCTGCCCTTTAAGACCAAGAAGCCCTGAGAATCCTCTGCGGCCCTCCTTGCCCTCGAATGAAATTCAATAGTGAAATACACTATGAGGATTGGATGGTTTCACAAATTTCTCCTGATCTTGTAATTATCCAGCAAACATCCAAATTAAGCCAATTGGGGCTGCTTCCTTCCAGTAGGCATTTTCAAGAACAAACATGCAACTTCAACCAGTGTCCATATGTCCATTGTGGGCTAATTGCTGGGCAGTAATCAGCCGATTCAAATCCCTGAAAATATAATGATTCTATCTACAGGTTCATTACAAGCTAATAAGAGTATGCCTGGGAAATAGTAAATTCCATTTTTGAACAGATCTCCCTTGAGGATTGATTGATCACATGAATCAAAATTGGCCAGCAACAGAAAAAAATTATAACTCTAGATGGATATTCTTACCCTTTCGCCCCTTGGACCAGGTTCTCCTTTTGCCCCTCTTGAACCCCAAATGCCCTGTGCAATGGAGAGAAAGGTAGAAGATGAAACCCTACCCAGGGTGTAAATGGTCAAAGGTTGAAAGGCTGAAGCAAAACATGCCTTTTCGCCCATCTGACCACTGGTCCCCAGATTACCCATGGCACCATAATCTCCCTGTTTTTAAACACGACGCAGGTAAGAAAATGACATAGAGAACAGTTCAATGCAAATATATTAACATAATACAATTTTAAACCTTCGGTCCATAAGATCCATTCTCCCCAGGTTGCCCTGGATTTCCATGCAGACCCTTGAAAGGCAAGGACGACAATTTAATTCAATGTGGAGAACACTCACTCAGGAAGAAGAAAATGTAGAACAGTCACAGACACTTACAGCCATTCCCCTAGTTCCTTCTGGTCCTGGATGACCTAGTCTTCCAGACTCTCCCTTAAATATGCATTCAATTATTAATGACTTCGTTCACAACTCCATCATAATTATGTTAAAACGCATAATCTCCATTTGCAAGACTCACTCTGAGTCCTTTGAGGCCTTTTTCACCCTTGGCCCCTCCTCCTCCAATGCTCCCCCCAGGTCCATATCGTCCTGCCAGTCCGGGCGTACCCCTGGGTCCGGTATCACCCTGTAATCACACAAATGGTGCTTCATGAACAACACCCCACCATGTGCCCACGGGATACCCTGCCGTGACAAGGATTTACTTTTTGTCCAAGGGGTCCAGGACTGCCATGCTCTCCAGGGACACCAGTTTTTCCCTAAAATATAAAGACAGCACATACATGAACCTCTATCCACCACAACTTCAATTAATTTCAATGGAAACAATGTTTTCAGCATATTGGTTCTGTATTTATCTGTCCTTGTCACAATCTGTAATAGCAACACACTTCTTTTCCTGGAGGGCCTTTTACTCCAAACTGTCCTCCACTGCCTGGTTCCCCTTGGACTCCCACTTCTCCTTTTATACCAACAGGTCCAGGTGTTCCTTGGTCACCCTGAAGAACCATACATACAAAGGAAGGAACCATTAACACATCTTCAGTTGTATTTCAGTTATGGTGGGGATGTCAAAAAAGTGTGAATAATAATGCATGATTGATTGATTACTCACCAATAGACCTTGTTGTCCAGCCTTCCCCACAGGACCACTAATTCCAACTGTGCCCTAAAGCAAAGCAAGCAGCCCTCATGCTCCTCTTACTTTCTAAGCAACATTAATTAGAGTTCGATAAAGTATTACCCCAGGTTATGAACCCCAAACTGAGTAATCAATACAATATTATCAATCTACCTCCTCACCATCGACACCAGCAGCTCCTTTTTGCCCAGAGGCTCCAACAAATCCCTGCACAATTTAGAGGTGTGAAGACATTAAACTTTGGCGTTTTATGAGTCTTTGTATTTGTCTTTATTTATATTTGGCTTGAATACATTTCTAATAGTTGCTTACTTTATTGCCTTTCTCTCCCACAGGGCCAGCAGGTCCTGGAGGGCCATCTTTACCCTGGGATTTGATGTAATTATGCAAGTAAATTTAACATATTGTAATTCATGTATTTCATATTTCCCTATAAAAGACACATGGGTGTATTTGTTGCCTCATCAAGTTTGTCTTGTGGAAATACAGAAATTAACATGTAAACGTTCTAAATGGTGTCATAGTGACATTAGCAGGCACTTCTCATATCTCCTAAACAGCTGAAACTGCAAAGTCACCTTCAACATTGCACACTGCACTTTATGTACACTTTGTATATAGGATTTCGTTTTTTTAGTTCAGTAGATATAGTTATTTATAAACAGCACAAACAAATTCCACAACAAATTGTACAATAACACTTACACACATCCTTGCCCATTGTTTTTTGTTGTTGTTGTTGTTGGTTTTTTCTACTCTGTACTTGAGAGACACCATCTACCGGAATCAAATTCCTTGTATGTGCTGGCACTTACTTGGCCAATAAATACGATTCTGATTCTGATTCTGATTCTTTACATTTTATGAGCACCCTAATGCAAAACAATTAAAAATAAAATCAGAAATAAATAAATAAATATTGATATGACTTACGGGATAACCTGCAACACCCTGAGGACCACCTGATCCTTGGGGGCCCTTATCTCCTGGTGGTCCTTGAACACCCATTGCTCCCCATGGTCCAATGTTGCCTTGTATACCCTAGAATTAGTATTTAGTTATATAATTGAATTTTCATGAGACTGTGCACAAACTGAATCTGTTTAGTCGGATAACGCTCTTGGTTTTGGAACCACTGGGTGACATCAGTTCTTACAGGACTTCCTTGGTATCCTTTTGGTCCTGGCTGACCTGTTAGACCCTAAAAAATGTAAACAAGAACATATAAGCAGATCATCAAGTCTGACTTCATATTGAAAACAAATAAATAGATAAAAACGTACACGGTGCCCTGGTTTTCCATGTGGACCTCCCTGTCCACTGTTTCCCTGAAATACAGCAGATATTTGATGCAAACATGACCCACAACCGCCCTAATTTTAAGATCTCAGCAGAGCAAGGCTGAATTCAGGCACAGTTTGTTGCATTGCATGAACTGCTAGAACATTTAAAGCTGCTCGAGATGGAACTAGGTCGGATTGTGACTGAACAAAAAAACTTGCTGTTCCAGGTACAGAAAATAGCATCTGCTACCAGATGAATGAATAAGTAAAGTGATGCAAGCAAGTGGTGGAGCAGTGATACCAGGATCTTCTCTTGATTTGCCATTTATTGAATAATTATTTAATTTTTTTAATTTTTTTGTAAATTAAAATACACAATCAAAAGACTTGGACCAGGCCTGGGGTTATGGTGATAAATGAAAGCAGATTTACACCTAAACAACTAATGACAGATGACATTTATAAGTACCATGGATCCTGGACTGCCGGGAGGGCCTGATGGTCCAGCCCTTCCTTTTAGGCCCTTGGAAAAAAAAGACATGGGCAAATCAGCACACTTCCTCGCACTGGCATTTTGATGGGTTGCATCAGTTTTGGTTCTGTGTTATAATTAAATCCTATTACCCACCTTTATTCCTGGAGATCCAGGTTGGCCTGTGGCTCCTATGATTCCTGCATCCCCCTGATTCAGATGTTCAGACAGAGAACTAACTCTGTCAGGACTGACCTTTGTTCTATGCACCAGGGGTAGGATAATGATGTAGCAGCTTAGATGAACTTACTCTTTTCCCAACAGAACCTTGAATGCCTGGTGGTCCAGACTTTCCTGTAAATCCCTAAATTGAAATAGACGCATTTCTCTGAAAATGAAGTGTTGATGGTTTTCCTTATTGTTGCGGTATAATTTCAAGAACATTGCTATGCTCTTGCTGTTGTAGCAATTAGCATTTTGCGTTGCTCATGATCATTTTAAAACTGCACCCTGAGTCCCTGTGGGCCGGCATCCCCGTCTGATCCAGATAATCCCATAGGTCCCTGCATGACATGAGTAATTATTTTCAAAGTTAACAATACTGATTCCACATAATGAATGAAAGTGCAGTTTACTATAATTTAATAACAAAAACATTATAGTATTACGGGTGTTCCGTGTGCTCCATCAAGGCCCTGGTTGCCATGGAGACCAGGGAGACCCTAAATGTAAGAAAATAGCATTCAAATAGCATTCAAATTGTTTGCTGACAAGGGTTGCAGGTTGTCACTCACAAACTAGTGATCATACAATTTAACAAGATCAATGAGAGGTTCACCTTGGTTCCTTTTAATCCAGTTCCCCCTGGAATTCCTGATCTCCCCTATGCAACAGAAGAGCAATAAACTTGAAGACTTTTTCGTTTCCTATTAACTCATTGCTGTTCTGCATGCTTTTTATGCAGAATGCATTCTATATAACAGCTGCAAATTCCATGGAGCATGGCAAATTTTGGTAAAGATCTGATGTACACAGGAACCTTAATACCAGGCTCTCCTTCTGGTCCTCCTTCTCCTGGCTTGCCCATCTCTCCCTGCAAAGAAAATAAGCATGAAAAAAACACTCATCACAACATGCCTTGTTACTCTAATTTGGGTTATAAATTATTTTATTTTTTTAATTTATACCTTGCTAATGAAGAATACTCACCAAAGGCCCAGGTGAACCATCAAACCCGGCATGGCCTGGCCGACCCTATGGAAATTTACCAATTAGCACATTTTTTTAAATCTCATTGCAAACAAAAAATTATGCATTACAACAGCATCTGTTTAGTACTGTCGATAAGATTTTGAATGTCTGTCATATAACAATGATCCTGTGACAAAACAAAATGACAAAAATGTCCGTTACCTTGTCACCCCTGAGTCCTGAAGGGCCTTGAGTACCAGTAGGGCCTTGGTCTCCCTAAAATTAAAGACTCTGTCGAGCTGATTTTGCTTTACCCATGTATCCCGTGGCAGGTGTATACAGACATAATACATAAAATGTGGACTGTCTCACATAGGATACACAGAGAAAACATTATTGGTGAGTATTGTTAGGTGTCCTGCAGCAGGTCACCTTAGGCCCATCATTTCCTTGAATTCCCTGGTCGCCAGCTGGTCCATCATAGCCCTAGCAAGGACAGGATGCATGATGCTTCAAACATTCTTTTATACATACTTATTCTTTTAAAAATCCTGACACCCATCTTGGTGAACACTTTTGGCCAACTCAACTCACTTGAAGGCCTGGTAATCCTGGTGGGCCTGATGGTCCCATGGAACCTGGAAGACCAGACTGACCTCCTCTGCCTTTGAAACCTCTTCTACCTGGAGGTCCAGACGGACCCTGGACATAGCCAAATTTAAAATTATCTTGAACAATTTCTTCCTCTCAGTACAATCAAACTACATTTTTAATCAAAATGTAAAAACTCACTCACTTTGACCCCCTTTAGACCTGTGTCACCTTTCTCTCCCTTTCCATGACTGATGCCCTGGAAAAAAGGTTTAGAGGTTACTTGTCAGACATTTATAAAATGTCAATACATATACTTCAATCAAAACAATTTCTTTTGTAGGTCTTCTTACAGTTATCAGAGCTGCTTAAAGTAATCATATAATCTTACTGGATCACCTGATGGTCCGGGTTTACCAGGAATTCCATTGGCACCCTAAAACCATAAAGTGTTTTTAATAGTCTGTTCTAAACAGAATGCATTACATTTAATACATGGTCATGAAACCAAACTCAATGCAACTAATGTAGTGTCTAATACGTATTTGCATTTCAAATGCTGTTATCATTAATTTAGTGTTTGGGAAATACTTACTTTAGGTCCAGGAATTCCTGGACCTCCTATGCTGCCTTCAACTCCCAAATCCCCCTATTAAATTTGTCATATTAAGTAAATAATAAAGCTAATTATTATCTTTTGTATTATAAAGAACGCTGACCTATTACCATTTCTTTGATTACCATTAAGAAGAATACTTACGTTATCCCCTTTAGGACCTGGGGGTCCATCTGACCCTGGTTTTCCCTGCAAAAGGAAATATTCCTTGAATGAGTTCTGACATATAGGTATGTGTTTTTTTATATATATATTTAAACCATTCATCATTTTGACACAACAATTAAAAAAAACTACAGTTACAAATAAAAGGTCCAAGCATAGATCCCTGTGGCACCTTTTAATATGAGTAATCTATCTCCATTCATGTAGAACCACAATTGTTGTATAATCTATCCCAATCATTAAAATTAAATAATCACATGTTTAACAACCTGTTCCCCACGAACCCCAGAAAAGCCATTGGTCCCATCAGGACCTGGTGCACCCTATTAACACACAATGACATCAGAAACAATGATAGGCATTTTATTCTATACTAACAATGCAATATATTTTTAAATACTCACATGCTTTCCAGGTTCTCCCTTCAGACCAGGTTCTCCAGGTTGACCCTTGTAAGAGTATTGGATTTTAAAACTCTAATAAAAGAGAGAACACAGACTTTTTATTGCTTTATCACTTCTTACTGATGGTCCTTTGATTCCTGGGACTCCTTTCTGCCCTATTGGTCCCATAAGGCCCTGAAGACAGAAGTCAAGGGTTAAATGGTGTTTGATAAAAATGATTAAAAATTAAGTACAAAATGGAGTGGTATGACATACAGGTGGCCCTGGTGATCCTGTAAAACCATGCAAGCCAGGCTCTCCCTGTAACAGAATGAAGACTAGGTAAAAAAGGTTTTTATATAAAGCGCACTATAGATATCATACTCACAGTAGGTCCATGTATTCCCTTAAAACCAACTTGTCCTCTGGTTCCAGGTATGCCCTGCATAAAACATTTTACAATTAGTCTGTGATAAACTTTTAAAATGCATTTTTTTTACGTGGCTGCAAGCATAAATTAAAAACTTTAGCTCATTAGATAATTACTCACAGTGTACCCTGTTATCCCAATGAAGCCTTTCTCTCCTTTATTTCCCTAAAACATTTAGAAATAAGTTTTAATTCATATGGTTAAAGTATGAAAATGTTGTAGGCTTCAAAGAGAAAGATGCATGACCTTCTCTCCCTTTCGTCCTATGTTTCCACGAGACCCTGGCTCGCCTTGAAAACCCTGAGAGGAGCCCAAAAGACAAACAATGGGTCCATGTCCACAGCCATGGGACACAGATACTTAAGCCAGAGTGCAGTTATGAATGCATGCCACAAATGCTTCCATGCCTTTCCTAACAAGGCAACTCAAGCTGGGCCTTTAAATTTCAACAGAAAGGCTGTGGCCATGTTGCTTGGATATAAGGTCTGCCATTTCACTTCCCCTGAGGTCAGGTACACCTTGACATTTTAAGAATAAGTAGTCCACAAAGAAGTCCATGGCCATTCTTACCCACTCACCCAGCTCCCCTTTGCTGCCCTGTTCTCCTCTGTAGCCTGGAAGGCCCTGAAGGCAAAAGACAAAACCACAATGCGGCTTCAATCCCTCCCATGCTTCCCGGCAGCATTATAATTAGCCTTTCAGTCAATGTAAGCATAACACAACTATTTTACCTTCTGTCCAGGTGGTCCGGCTGAGCCGTCCTCCATGTCTTTTCCAGGTGTGCCGTCTGGTCCAGGTCGACCCGGAGGACCAGGCAGCCCTACAGGACCCACTCTGCCCTAAACATAAAAAGTCTAAATGCAACTTACTGTTGCTTACCACTGCCCCTAATCATAACACTATGGGACATTTTAACCACAAGGACAGTGAAAAAGCCTGTCACACAGTTTATAATGTGACTCACAGAACAAATGATGGGGTGTTTCGCACGATGAAGCAGACAGCGTTTGATATATGATAAGGATGTGTTTGAATTCATTATCCCCGCAGCATTTGCTGCTGAGTAACACGGCATCCATCACTTCAACAGTGAGGCAGAGACTGTAGGGAGATCAGTATTCCTTGAAATTGCTTGAAGTCTGTCTTACTGGATTCTATATGAATGATTCACTCTTTCTCCTCCTCTCTAATTAAGCAGCTTTAAATGTTGTAAAAACTTTCAGTGTTTGCAGTGTTCTCAGTGTAAGATTGGTTAACATTAAAATAACCATGTATTAATAGTAACAAGTAATCTTTAAAGTAACATTAATAGACTCTCAGGCTATTAATATATCTCACAGTATGCTTTTTGGACTGTGGTTTTGGTTCGTTTTTGTACATGTGAAATGCACCTTTAAGAGAAGCTGTGTTATGTGGTCGACCTGCACTTGTGTAATTTAATTTAGTTGAGTTATACTTCGCACTGGCACTGGGTGGCTTGTAATGAGCTCCACTTGTATTTTACTTTCATTTTTTATTTTATAAGAAATCTACAAGTTATAAGAGGTTTATAAAGTAACAATAGTTAATTCAGAGACTAATAATCCTGTATAATGAGCATCGAATGAGTGTGTCTATTAAAGTGGCCGAGGTGTTTCTGTTGATAAGTTTCGCACGCGCAATTGGATTTTGCACATGAAAGCCTCAACAGCCCAATGCCTGTTTAAAAACTGAGCTGAATAGGCCAAACTGTTCAAACTCAGTTACAGTGGCGTCAGCTGTACGATGTTATAACCATCAACATTGTGTGCAAGTAATCAGCCAAAGTTATCTAGGTCTCCACATACCAACAAAAACAGTGCCCTAGTGTTAAAGCAGTCAGACATGGGACAACGGACAAATTGTGCAGCGGAGCTGAAATTAGGGATCCATTATCATTGCTTCATCCAGCTCCACAGTCTACATGGGTTTGCAAAATCGGGATCTTCTTCTCACTATAAGATTGTTAACTTGGACCAGATACGTACAATTCTTCCTCTTTCTCCTTTTCTTCCCTGTTTGCCAGGAATTCCAGGTGGTCCCTAAAATAACAATGTCATAAATGTGAGTTCATCAGATATGCAATGCACAGGTTGTGGGATTACAATACAATAGAGATGGCATAGTTATAATCAGAACATATATTTTCTACACGTGCTATCTACTATTTTATGCAGCACTGGAGTTTTGGAGATATAATACAGATCTCACCTGAGGTCCAGGGTCTCCAGGTAGTCCTGTTGGTCCCAGTGGACCCTTCAACCTCTGTGGAAAAGAGGGAGTTAACCTGAATTAGTTGATCAGAGTCTTGGCTCAAATACACCTTGCAGGTGGAATACTTACTGGCCAAGAAGAAACAAGCTTTTTATAAAACTTTGTTCTCTGTTGGTAAAGAAAAGGAAAATGTATAATCAATGGTCTTCAGGACAGCATAATGTCAAGCGGCACCATACATCAGCAGAGCATGAAACACACATGGCGGCTAAAACATTAAAAGCACCTTGAATTCCTGCCATTGCTCCTCAGATGTTTTCCACACAATGATAGCTGGCATCCCAGGTGGTCCAACAGGCCCTCTGTATCCTGTTGGTCCAGTGCGACCCATTACACCAGGATAGCCCTGACAGCAGATGCATAGAAGAATGCACACTTTACCCCAAACACTGCACAGCATTGGTATAAGTATTATTATTAATAATTAGTATTAGTACAATAATTTGTATTATTCTGAGTGATTGGTTTGTTTTAACCACAACTAAAATGATTGCTTTACTGCGACTACTGTGCCAGAATAGACCAAATAAATATTATTATTAAAACATTGATTTCCCATATAGCACCAAAAAGTAAACAGTTCAAGTTGTGGTAATGGCATGAAAAATGTACCAAAACTGGCGGGTTTAATTCAGCTCAACATCCTTATATTTGTTTTTACTCCAACTTAATGTTTAAAAATGTAATAGAGCATACTTTATCTCCTTTTGATCCAAGTGGACCTGGCAGCCCATGCAGACCAGCATATCCCTAAAAACAAAGCAAAAAAATGGCAGTTCTTGTTAACTGCAGTACCCTGATCTCACCAGAAGAGGGAGGTTGTGTGCTGTACTTGACCAGAACTGAAGCAGGAAGCGGTGGCCCTCCCTCATCCCTCCCCGATCACTCCCCCCACCCTCATATTATTTGTCTCTCTCTGCCATGCACAGCTCTGGGTTCCAATTGTAAGACCTCAGCGGTGGATGTAAATGACCACTCTCATCCTCTCCTCTCCAGCCCTAATCGAATAAGCCCTGAGCAAATTCAGTTTAGCCTGATGGCCCCGAGAAGCTAAGGGTCTCCAGTGTCGTAGCGGTTTGTGTCCCTCTACAGTTGACTAAACTAAAAAACACTGTGATGCAGGATTTTTTTTTTTTGTGAATGGACAGGTTAACATTCACTCTCATTCCTTCGTTCAGAGCTGCATTGTGGCTTTCGGGGTTTGCTTGCTCCACAATGTTTAAATGCTGAAGCATAATTTTAGTGACAAGCAATTACATTTTTTTTTTTTTAAGAGAAGTGATTGTCATTGTGAAACACAGCACACAGTGCACAATGCACAATGCAACGTGTCCTCTCTATTTAACCCATCACCCTTAGTAAGCATTGAGCAGCCATGACAGGCACCCGGGGAGCAGCGTGTGGCAACGGTACTTTGCTCAGTGGCACCTCAGTGGCACCTTGGCGGTTCGAACCGGCAACCTTCTGATTACAGGGCCGCTTCCTTACCTGCCAGTCCACCACCACCCCAGTGGCCTTTCTGATTCTACCTGACTGGCTAGATGAACATGAAATGAGGTATGGTTTTCGATCCACGGGTCATAAGGACTTGACATTGATAGCCCTGATAGACAGGACCAATTTTACATACAGTGCTATGTTTGGACACGTTCTACCTGCTGTCCTCTTGGTCCTACTCTGGATGACTGGCCAGGTACCTTGTCGTGGCCATGGTGTCGTGGAGAAGGACTGCCTGAAATGTCAGGAATGCACATTGCAGACAAAAGAATGAAACAATGCAACATTCTGCCCTCCTGAGGACACCAGAGATGAACCGACTGAGCTGGAGCTAGCTCTTTACCTTACCTGGTACATCGGAGGAGCTTTTTGGGCATCCTGCAGGATGTTCTGGACTGCACCGATCACCTGATCCTGTGTGCTCTGGGGACCTTTGGTGGAGCTCAGTGTCAGTCTCTGGTGTGACTGTGGGCGCGGGCGTCACACTCTGCAGCCTCGCTCCGTTCCCTTCCTCCTTCTCACCTCTCTCTTCATTCAGATCCCCCATGTCCACCTCTGGCAGTTCTACAGGTGGTTCCTGGGCCGTTTCCTCCCATGAGAGTACTGGGGTCTTCTCAGTTTCCTGTGGCGAGTGGGTGTCACCTTTTTCTGGTTTCTCCAGAGAGACTTTTCCTGTGGAATTTGACCTATGTCCATTATTTGCCCATTGAACTGATGGGTAGATGCTGTTTGTGTTGGGAAACAGTGGAGTGAAACGTGGAGTAGGACTTGTTCCTGTTTCCAGAACGTCTCTTCCATCTTCTGGCCTGGAAAATGAAGGAATGGTGGAGTCCACATTCATCTCTTCCATACTATAGTTTCTATAAGAGCTTGAAGGTCCACTGGAGGGTGCTGTTTTATTGGCGATGTCACCAGCGTAAAGCAACTGTTCCTTCCCGACTCCAGTTTTGTGTTTGTGGCGCTTAAGTGAAGAAACCAATCCTCTTGGAAGCTCCACAGGATTTTTTTTATGTTTATGGCTCATGTCCTCCTTCCCTGAGGAGTCTTCTGGTCTGTATATGATCCTTCTTTCAACTCTTCCCAGAACTTCCTCTGATGATCTGCTGATTTGTTCCTGTAAAATAGTGATAATTTAAAAACGGTTTAATCCACTCATAAATAATCTGAGTGGTTTCAATAGTTTCTGTTTCAGTGAACGTGCATCAGACTTTTAGTTTTAGTTTTAGTTCGGATCGCCACCTGTGTTCTTTACCTGCTGTACCCATGAGTCTGTGAGGTGGGTGCCATTGCTGTTTTCCCAGAGTTCTCTGCGGAGAGTGCGGTCAGCGGCTGCAAAATCCATCTGCTGCAGGAAACCCTGTCAAACAACCAGTCAATCAAACTGTAAAATCAAACAAAGAAATAAATAACTGGGTCACAAGACCTTGGTTACTCCACTGATCTGAGAAGACCAGATGAATGTATAAACCAATCTGTTTAAAGCAATTTCTTTCATAATAACAATACAGATTTTTTTTCTTACAATATTCTTTACTAACACACAGCAGGAGAGGAAATACAGCTATAAATTGAAATATTTCAAATGATATATTTCAAGGTTGAACTATGTTAAAATGGCTGTGTGGCAATGCCTCATGACTCTTTGATACCTAGTTTGAAACCATAGAAATGACTGTGCATGTTGGTGTTGTCAGACATTTGAGAAAATAAAATGTCTTAACCTCAAAATTTCCATATTTCCTTTTGAACAGTGTATTTAATATCAGTCCTTGGTGACCTGGATTTTAGGTGATCTCGTCATCGAAATGTGACCAAATAATTTTGTACTTTTATATCATCTCCACTCAAAAGTTGCATTCGTATAAATTTGTATTTCTCCCTAAAAAATTAGCTCATACATTAAACAAATTCATAATAAGTTAACAAAGTTGGTTGGCAGTAGTCAGTTGGCAGGGTTAATGTCAACCTTGTTTCTAGGGTTTCATGCTTACTTTTGTTGCCAAGTTAGAGTTCTGCTCTTCTCACATCAGTCGAAAGGAAAATTCTGACTGTTTCTACAGAATCCCAAAAAATATATATTCTTTTAAATTCATATATGATGTATGTAGTTTTCTTTACTTTGTCTAAGTGTTGGTATGAAAAAAAAAGTTCTACAACAATGAGAACATATTGACCAGTGTAGATTTATGCAGCCTGAGCTGCTTTTCATGCACTGGCCTTTTTTCTCACATGGGCTCCAATTCCAGCACCCTGGTACTTTAAACTATTAAAGGTCCGGTGTTCAAGACAAAAACTTTCACGCGACTTTTAGGAAATTCTGACTGTTGTGTTGCGCAATAATCTACTTTGCAGATTTGAATGTTTTACGTTTTTCCCCATAGCTACACAGTCACATGCTCAGCACCTTCAGACAGATTTTTCTTAGTATGCATCCATTTTTGTCCTCGGAGTTTCCTTAGTTTTATACCTTACTGTCTGAAGCACACAGAAGTTCTTGGTTGAATCCCTGTTTTAACTATGAAAGCAACTTTATTATAGTATATAAAGTATAACTTTCAGGAAAAAATCACTGAATCGCTGATTATGCCAAACCATATGTCACAACATTCCTACAGATTCATTTAAAAGAGGAGACACTTACACAACAGGAAAAGAGAAGCATTGTGCTGGGACCCCACATAGCTGCAGGCTAAGAAGGGGCTGGCCCAGGTTCAGAACCAAGTCGGTGCTAACGTTCTGCGTTTAGTGGGGAAAGGCCAATGCTGATGGAGGCAAAGCATGGAGTGGTTCAGTATCCGCAAGAAAAATGGAAAGAAAAATCTGAATTTAAATTAAACAAAAACAGTCTCCAGATGGTCAGAATGGTCAGTATCCAGCAGTTCTCCTCATGGTATTAAAAAAAAGTAAAAACAAGACCTGTGTCCATTCCAGTGTTTCTTGGTACATGTGCATCATGGGTAGAAGAAGGGAAAGGTTTTTATAAGGTTTCCTGTGTGAAGTGCTGTCGTCATCGCTGGGTTTTGACACAGACGATGTGAGGCTGATGAATGGCCGTTGTGTCCAGACACCAGCCACACATGGGTGTCAACAGGGCGAAACAAGCCAAACACATCCAAGCCTAACAACGACCCTTTCATATTTCACCACCTTCATAGTTCTCTATAAATGGCAGAGAGTTAAGGACAAACGCATCAAAGTTGTTCCAATTCAATACTTGTAGACATGAAGCTCTACAAAAGGTCCAGTCACCAGATCAAATGACCAGACCTGATCTTCAGATCTGACCCCGGACCTTTCATGTTGCTTCCCGTCTTTTCAAAGGCGGGTTGAGACGGGAGAGAGGAGTTGGGTCTCATGTGAGGAATGTGGCACTGGGCTCTGAAAAACGCCTCACTTACGGTAAGAGATGTGATGTAGGGGCGGACTTCACCTCTCAGGAAGGTGAGGTCCTAGGTGGAGCCATCCAGACCAGAGTAGGTCCTTCATGGCTACTCTATTACTGGCACGGTAGAGCCTTTAACTGCGATGCGGAGACGGACGGGGGTCGGACTGACCCGGGCCTTATTGCATGGGGAGGTTGCCATGGTAACCAGGAAAGAGACAAATAAACATGAACATACAACAGACTGAAAGCACAAACACACCTAACAGAGGTACTGCTGTGATGCAAGGCCAAAGCAACAAAACAATTCTGACATGGATTCTGGCAGACATCAGGTCAAATACATGCTGGCCAACAACACATAGCTGCAATATAGAATTATATGATGTGACGGTTGTGCACAATAATATTAAATAATTCACCAGAATATGTTGTATTATTTTACAATGAAGTGCTTTGGGTGTCCAATTCTCAGTGGGAGTTATTTTTCAATTAAATCACAAATGGTCACCTGTAACATGAAAGTGAAGTGATTGTGTCATTGTGAAACACTGCAGCACAGCACAAGGTGACACAACGAAAAGTGTCCTCTGTAAGCATCAAGCAGCCATGACAAGGAGCAGTGTGTGGCGACGGTACTTTGCTCAGTGGCACCTCAGTGGCACCTTGGCGGACCAGGATTCGAACCGGCAACCTTCTGATTACAGGGCCGCTTTCTTAACCACCACTGCCCTACGTCTAAATGTCTAAATGTCTAAATGTAAAAGTGTGTATGAGTACATTTATGCAGAATAGCAGGCATGGCTCCAGTACGGAAGTTTAAAATAATCAACAGCCCCGTCAGACATTGCCAGACATGTGTAAGATTTACCAGTACACCAAATTCTGTCCTGATTTTTAGCGTGGATCTTTTTTTCATTTTTTTCAAAACGGTAGAAGAGCAGACCTAGTTTCCTGGCTGGTTGGAGGTTTTTGATGTGCCAGATGGATGCCTGTCCTGCTCTTTCACATCTGCTCCCCCTGGTGTGAAGGGCCAGGTAGAGGCCGCAGGTAATTGGAACATGTTGCTGTAGGTGCAGGAGACGTCACTGCTGCCTGCAGGGAGATCAAAGGGCTTCGGATGCCGAGCTCCCAGACCAGATTTTCCCAAAGAATTCCTGTCTCTTTCCACCAAGAATCAATTGGACCATAAAAAAGTATATTTACATTTTTATTAAAGTGTTTTTGCACTGTTTTGACATACGCAAACAAGAATCCATTCACAAACCAAATTGAATTAAGAGAAAGAACAGCATCAATCCATAAATATAAACAGTTCCATAAATAAGATGTTTGTTCAATGTATTTATATATACTACATATGTATAAATCCGAGAGACTTCCTATGCCAGAGATTCAGATGCATTACATTTCATATTTCACAGAACATTGACCCACAGAGGCCAGGGGAACATGTACCAGATTCGGCCTATTCACATCCGAGAAGGACCAAATTACAACACAATAAGATCCAAATTAATACATAAGATCGGTAGGGTTGGGATGCTCAAAGGCTATAAATAGAGAAAATTTGGTCGTGTTTTTTATTTTTAATTTTTTAACAGACTAAACATTTAAGAACACGCCCATGACATATTAAAATGTAACAACAAATAAGCCAGTGAAAGTAATAAACAGTCATATCTGCTGCATGTGGATATCTATACCTTGTCTTTTCATCAATCACCAGTCATCTACTATGGCCACTAAACTCACAGCATTATATTTTCACACTCTGAAGGATTTCATGTCCATATCCACTGACTCCAAAACACTTTGAGGCATGGTCACGCAAATTTTATTAAAATTGAAAATGTAAAGTTCTTCATTCAGTTATCACTGACATTGATAATTCTGGGGTTTTGTATGTGGTATGGGAAAATATGTACAGACAAAAATGGCCTTTTCTAGATGAGGGGGCAACATTGAAATGAATGGTCCAGAAAATTTGTGAAGGACACATTGTAATAAAACACATGAAGAGAATAAATCAAATGTAAACATCCAGTGATGTAAACATCCAGGCATTTACAGAAGAAAACCATGACTTGCGTGGGTGCGGTTCTATGTGATGTATACATATTTTACAATGTTCTTCAGTCAGTCTATAGGCTAGAACATGTCAGGGGCGTGCACAATTTCGCAAAACACTGAATTTGTCAGAGGCAATCACGTCATATTTGTGCTTAAAGGGCTTCAGCACTGATGGAGAACTGCATGATGAACATTTATTGGATGCTCTTCACATTGGACAACACAATAATGACAGTAAGCAACTTTTGGACCTTAAGAAAGTTCTCATTGACTTTGCGGTGACTGACTACAACACCTTGCCTGAAGGAGATAAGAAAGAGCCTGAGTAGCACTGCAGCGAGGTGGTGCCTCTGAAGCTCACTGAGGTCAAGCAGGAATGCGGTTTGATCTCTCCGATGCCCTCCGCAGCAGAGTTAAGTCCACGCCACGCTCTGTACTCTGAGTCTCTTTCGATGAGACAATATGTCGCCCTACCCAGTGAAAGAACGAAGTCCAGGTCCTTCTGAATGGGAACCGGCACAGACAGAAGCTTTCACAACTGTGGAGCTTTTTTGATGCATGACAACAAACTCACGTTAAACTTGCAGGGCAGTTTTGTTTATTCTCTCTTTTTGGTAGAAGATATGCGTCCCTTATCCGACACAGAATGTCTTTTCCTTTTCCCATGCTGCCCTAACAGCGGTCGTCCTCGTCAGTGTCACTCAGCAGTTCGCAGGTGGCCGCGGACGTGGCGGCCTGACCAAGCCGTTTACGGAAGTGGCCGTTGGGCATTTGCCAGCTGTGCCGGAGCTGTGGTGCCGAGCTGATGGCGTTTGCCCGGCCCAGGCTGGTGGCTATGGCCGCCTCAAAGGTGAGCGTCTCCTCCAGTCCAGTGGAGTCGGGGCTGTTGTACTCCTCGTGGATGGCCAGGTACGGCTCAGAGATGTAGCGCTGAGGGGACGAGTGCAGGGCCCTTGCCGCTGCCAGCGCTGCAGTCAGCCCTGAGCTGGGCCCTGCCGCCGGTCCCTCCCGGGCGGGGCCCTCTTCCTCAGGCCTGGCTTGAGTCTGTGTGTTGACCTCCCCAGCTGCTGGTGGGACATGGGCTCTACACACCAAAGGAGAGTAGGAGATGTGTGGGCGTGGCCGCGATGGGGTTTGGGGCAGCTGCCGGCGGCCCCGAGGAGTGCTGTTCCCAGAGCTGGCGGTGTTGGGGCTTCCTGAAATATTTCCCTGCTGGAGGGGTGGAGAAGAGGTGAGACCCAACGACTACATTTAAAGGATAAAAAATATGCCCACTAGTGGTGTGAACCTTCATTGGTCCTACGTTTCGACTCGAGTATGTTTATCATTTATATTTACATTTTACATTTACAGCATTTATCAGACGCCCTTATCCAGAGCGACTTACAATCAGAAGTTACAGGGACAGTCCCCCCCTGGAGACACTCAGGGTTAAGTGTCTTGCTCAGGGACACTATGGTAGTATGTGGGGTTTGAACCTGGGTCCTCTGGTTCATAGGCGAGTGTGTTACCCACTAGGCTACCACCACCCCTTTATAAATGCCTCGATAATCATCACGATGCGTCCCTTCAGTTTTTCTACATTACTTCAAATTGTGAACGGTGACCGTGCACTCAGCAACCGCATACAGTTGGTAAGTGCATGCAACGTTTCTTTTCAAACGTCCATGTTGACGAGGTCAAACTCCGACCCGGAGCGGCGCTGTAGTCAGATAAGGCAGACTACAATATTTTATTCCACCACCAGAAAAACGGCATAACGGCATTATGATGTAATCAATGATTTTCTGCACTGCATCGGTCGCGATGCATCGATTATGCGATGCCCACCTGTCCTAACGAAGAGTGCGCCCGACCCTCGCTGGGAGACCGAGAGTGCTGGCGCTCCTGTGACTGGTGCTGGCTTCGCTCCTCGGAGTTGCAGCGCGACACGTCGGGAGACAGAAGGTGGCGTCGCTCTTTGGACCGTCCCCTTTCCTTGACCACCTGCTCCCAGTGGCTAGACCTGGTGCCTGCACGATCACATGGGGGCAGCACAAAAAAAACCCAAATCAGCACCCCGGGTCCCTGCCGCAACCTGCTCTGGCGTCAGATAAGGTTCAGCAGATGGACCTCTGTAGCTCCGCTGGCGCGGCCTGTGCAGCTGGTCAGGGCTGACCCTCTCCAGGGAGTATTCCTCCTGCCAAAGTCCGTTCACACACTGGTCACCGATGGTGGAGAAGGAGCGCTTCATTCGCCTGCTTTCCGCGGCCGTCTGCAAGACACAAAGCCGTCGGAAACGTCCAGATGCATACAGGCGTGGACATAACAAGGACACTGTTCTAGTACGATTTATAGATCGGGGGCTTTGAGGCGGTCCATATTACTTCCTCCGCTGGATTAAAAAGGGATACGCCGTCCTCTGAACAACAGGCTAATGAAAATATTAATGAAATTAAGACACATTTTTGCGTTTTGAGTTTTTAGCCATTTTTAGGTCCCACTGAACCCAATTTAATTTGACAGAGGATCTTAAAACATCTACCAATTACAGTGCCGTTCAGAACGTTAAAATTAAAATCCAGTGACACGTGGATATGTGGAAGCAAGGGAAAATGGCAGTATGTCTCTTCCAAGCATAATTCCGAATGTTATAATTCAGAATTCTGAGGGTTGGCACTCAATAAGATCCTCAGCACCGCAGCTACCACAATCTCTCCTAGAAGGTGGGGAGGGAACTGCAGCCTCCGTACCTGTGGTTCTACAGCCAGCCGTGGCATAGAGGAGGCTCGGATTGACCCTGCCCGGCCAGGCACCTCGAGGGGGGATCCCTGCCTGTTAGTGGGGCAAAGGATGGGACTAAAGTCTTTTCTCTCCGAGACCTATGCAGTCAGAGAAAGAAAAAAGACGAGGGAGAGAAACACAGCAGGTTTGTAATGGGTGAAAGGTAATGCAAAAGTAATGACACCCAGGGTCCAGCAGAGGGCCACGTATTTCTTTTCAACATGTGATCATGAATGTGCTAAGGAGATGAATGTAAAGCTGCATCTTGTGTGCATTTATTAGAGTAAAAGTAAAGTGTAGTGATTGTCACATGTGATACACAGCAGCACAGCACACGATGCACACAGTAAAATTGGTCCTCTGCATTTAACCCATCACCCTTGGTGAGCAGTGGGCAGCCATGAGTGTGTGGGGACGGTGCTTTGCAAAGTGGCACCTCAGTGGCACCTTGTCAGATCGGGATTCGAACCGGCAACCTTCTGATTACGGGGGCGCTTCCTTAACTGCTAGGCCACCACTGTCCCATTATTATTATTATGCTTAGGCTGGAAGCTGCACATTACACCAGCAGATGAGGGATGCGGAGGAAAAGCAGGGCGAACCACTGCAAGCAGAAACACAAGGAAAGGATATATGGTGATCCAACTGGCCTTGTTGGATCCCACCTCTCTTTTCCCACTAAACCTCAAAAAAAAATGCAGAGGGCCAAAGCAAAGGGGCAAAAACCAGAAAACACAACCCAAGAAATCCTTTACGTTTATACAGTTCAGATGCACAAACAAGGAGCCGTGAAAAGCAGCAACCAGCATCCTATAGTGACTGCAAAGAAACTTGCGGCCAGGATAAGGAATAAGACCCCCCCAAAAAGCACAGATGCCATTCAAGGGAATATGCCACGGCCAAGAAATGGGAATAGAGCAGGTGGGTATAGCAGAGTCTTCATGCTCAGATAAGAAGGAGGACACACACATACACACAAGGGAAGTGAACACATTTCTATCATTAAAAAAATATTTTATTTGGTTGCTCTGTATGGCATTTGGGAAGGTTTTGCGAAAGCACTCTGCAATCTGGCTGCTTATTTGCTGTCTGATTCCTGTTTTTATTAACATCTTGACTTTGCAGCTATGTATAGACCCTTGGTAAGCTGGCTTTAAAATGGAATCGTAAGCCGTTTATTTTTTCCTGTGACCACCACTTGAGCTCCGTTCTGTCGAATGCGTAATGGATTCTCCTGCTGTTATCAACAACTGCATTCTCATGTGCGTCCCAGATCAATCAATCCATCATGATTCATTTACTAATCTTATTCTTTTTAGGCCCTGTTTCAGTGGGTACAAATCTTCTGCAGTAGCAACATTAGCATAACACCCCAACTCAGTTACTGCAAGGACATAAATGGATATATTACATATTGTACTTCATATTGACACATGTGACAATGCAGAGGTGCTTTGTATTGCTGTGCAAACGTAGTCCACTGTTCTGTCCATTGGTGCATTTGATCAAGCTCAAATCACACAGATTTCTTTAATAGACAAGTGGGTACTGAAATCATAGGCATGTAACATACTAGACACTGTTTGACATTAATACTTGCAAATACTCTCTTACCAAAGAGTGTAACGGGTGGCTGTGGTAATTGCTGTAGCCCTCTGGTTCCTCCATGTCATGGGACATGGGTGGCATGAACAACTCCTGGGGTGAGATGGGGTTCAAGGCTACAAACCCTCCGCTAGTCCTTACAGTTGAAAAATGGAATTGACAAAAACATTACTAATGTTATATCTGTGGGACATCTGAAATCCGCAACACACACAAACACACACAGTGGTTCTTACAGGGCTGATCCGGCACTATGTGTGAGGAAGGGCAGGGCTTTGGCACTTGTGAGAATGTCCTGGGGCAGGGAGGATGCATCCATGCGCTGGAACATCGGTGCGTGTTTCTGCGAGGGAAAAGTGGGTCATTACATTTGGCTAATGACAATGCTAGGAGGAAAACTAAAATTAACAATGAAATGTTGCATATCATCTTAGCTAACATTCCCAATGATGGAGGCATCTATCCTTATTTTGCTGAGGATTTAACTAATTTACAATCAGTAACTATACCTGATTCTTTATAAATCCACTACTGAAGAAACATACTCCTAATCCTGAGGTTTTCATCAAATTACACTTTCTAATATTCCATTTATGTCCAAAATCCTCAAAGTTGTTAGCAGAACAAATTGTTTTTTATCCCAAATGTCTGGCTTTAGACAAACCATAGTACAGAAACTGTCCTACTGAAAATATTACAAGACCTTCTCCTATCATGTGACCAGGGCCTTTTCTCAATGCTAGTTCTCTTAGGCCTAGTGCAACCTTTGACACCGCAGACCATGAAATTGTATTAAATCCTCTAGAAAAGCTTGTTGGAATACATGGGTCAGCCATCTCCTGGTTCAAATCCTACTTTGCAACTAAGGAGTTCAATAGGGTTCAGTGCTGGGCCATTTATTATTCTTATTGTGCATGCTGCCTCTCGGACAATTAACTCATAGGCATAGCATAAAACAAAACATTTTATGCAGGCGACATCTCTGTCAGGCCAGATGACATCCACCTCCTCGTCTAAAGGACATCAGAGATTGGATGACCTGCAACTTTCTCATGCTCAACTCAGATTAACAGAATATAGTTTGGAGTGTGCTGGTTTCTCAGCTGTTCAAAGTAAAAAATGTGGGTGTGACTGTTGAACCTTCTAATTTCCAATCACTACATGCATGGACTACTGTAACCCTCTTTTTTCTGGTTGGCCTGCTGTCAACCTGAATAAGCTCCAACTTCTTAAATCCTCTGCAACCTGGGATCTTACACATATAAGAAAATATGAGCTCATTACTCTAGTATTGTCTTCTCTACAATGGCTTCCAAGTAATTACAATATGGACTTTAAGACACAACTTCTCACTTACAAATCCCGCCACAATCCCTTTGTTCCTTTTTAGAGCCCCAAATCAGATATCATTTCAATATTTAAATCCCAGATTGTACCAACTGTCTCCTCACCATTAGTAATGCTGCAGTAGTTAGTGCTGCTGGAAATGTTTTGTCCCTCACCTCACCAATTGTCATTCTAGCTGACTTAATATTAACACAGCCTTCTTTTTACTTCAATGTGAATGGTAAATCTCTCCTGGAGAACATCCTGGTGCAGAGTGATCATGTGGCATTGCTGACCTCCATGCATTTCCCTGTTTGGCCCTTACAAGCCATCTGCGGATTGCACCAGATAGTCATCTTCTACATCTCTAATACAGTACCTCAATACTACATCATACATAAGTGAACTACAAAAATCTGACGTATCTCACTGAACGACCTAGTGTAATTCGGTGTTGACCAGAGGAGGATGGTTCCCCTTGGTTCCCCCTGAGTTTTTCCTTGCCACCGCTGCCTCTGGCTTGCTCACTAAGAGCCTTGAGCACTGTTAATTTTGTCAATGTACATTGTAAAAAGCGCTGTATAAATAAAAATTGATTGACTGACATCAGTAGTAGTGTTGCTTGAATTGGCAGAATTCACAGATTAGCCGATACAGATGTGTTTCACATAGAAATTGTTGGAACAGAGGACAGTGGCAAATGTTGCAAATATTGATAATGTCCACATGAGCAAAAAATGTCAGACAAACCTGCAAACAAAATGCAATGTCTTGCAAATAGAATGACTTGACTAATAGGCCTGCACAGTTACATGAAAAGTCGCAGTCACCTGTTCCTCCAACTGCTGTCTCAGCTTCTTGGCTTTATTCTGCTTGTAGTAGTCCATGATCATCATTGCTGCATAGATCTTCCCTATGGTCATGTCACTGGCTAAAAGACCACAGCATTTCAAAAGAAGTCTTTAAAGGACCAATTTTCATTTCCGTCTTCAAATGTGTAAGAGGGAGCTTAAAAAAGACGTCAGTGCCCTCAAGCATCTTACCCTTGTGAATTGGCACAAGCAGATCTAGTGATTTCTGAGAGAGGTGTGGCCAGATGACACTGATCTCCTTCTGCAGGTCCAGGTCCATCTGACCCCTGTCTTCTCCTCCTGTAACACAAGCGAAATGTAGGAAGTCCTGAGCGAACTGGTCAAAAGAACTAATCTTGCACTGGCAGTAGCCAAGAAGGGACACGTTCTTCTAGCTTTCAGGCAGACGGGCAGTGGGCTTTGTGTTGAAAGAGCTACTCATTATCCCCTATAAAGCTGAGCACGTGCACAACACCATGCTGCTCAGATGATGAGTGTTGTTCTCAACGTGTCTTTGGCAGAAAGTGATATTAGTCTCTTCTGACTGAAAGTGTCTTGCAAATTTGAATGGGCCTGGACATTCTTTGGTGGGAAATGGCTTCAGGTTTGGACTTGTGGAGATTGGAAAGTCTTGTATTTAGGGGCCTGACATAAATTTGTGCAGCTACTGTTTAATCGCCTTTGGCTTCGAGGTAGGCTCACCGAGGAACACAATTCTCTCATGATTGTCCCTGGTGCCACCATATACTACTCTGTGACAATGCTCTGTGACAATTCTATCAAATGAGTCCTGAGAAAAGAAAGCCAGAGCGTGAGGTAAGATTTATTGAAGCCAATCAAACACAGTCCGACAATTTTTCACTCCTGAAACCCAATTTAATGGAACAGGGCAAAGTGCAACAACTATAAACAAAGATCTCTGCCCCAGCAAATGACAAGAAAATAGCTGTAGCAGTATAGAATAATTGATGATTTAATGAGCGAGAGAGAGAGTTTGTCATTATACTTCTGTACATCGACATTCTAAACACTTTTCCATGTTCAAACTACTGAATTTTTACATTATTTTATTAACACTTTCATATTGCTGATTTCAAGATGTCTTTATGGTGATGAAGACTCTGGAGTAATATAATTTACTCGGACCATTGGCATGTGGTCTTCAGTGACATGGTTGCATGGTGGCTGATTCCTCTAACCTCGTGCTATTTTGACCTCCAAGGCGGTACGGATCAGGGCCATCAAGGTGGAGGTGAAGTGGACGGACATCTCCTCGTCCACTGGCATGTTCATCAGCACCAGCCTCTGAGGG
This sequence comes from Denticeps clupeoides, assembly GCF_900700375.1. Lineage (NCBI taxonomy): Eukaryota > Metazoa > Chordata > Actinopteri > Clupeiformes > Denticipitidae > Denticeps > Denticeps clupeoides. The sequence continues at coordinate 15,318,091 of NC_041725.1, forward strand.
GAGCCATGTTGAGCGTCACCCAGGTGGAGAAGAAGATGCACACATGAGCTGAGTTTCCCCAGACAAGCTGACAAATGACGGCTTCTGACAACTGGGAGTGTGATGATTCAAAACCATTATGCTTAGTTTATACTCTTACTTGAGTGCTATTACAGAACTATGCAATAAAGAATATATGTGCATTTGTTGAGCTGTTTGTGTAGGATTGTAGCTTTGGCAAGATTTCATCTGAACTATCAACATGATTAATGCCCTTTAATCATGTCAAGGACAAAGAGTGATTAAATTTGATTTACAGTGTTTTGGTGAGCTCAGAAACCAAACACAGCCATGCAGACAACTGATGGGTGACTGATAGGAAAAGGATGGCAAGCACATGTGAATGAAAGGTGTGGGTGGTAGTAGCCTAGTGGGGGTAACACACTCGCCTATGAACCAGAAGACCCAGGTTCAAACCGCACTTACTACCATCATGTCCCTGAGCAAGACAATTAACCCTGAGTGTCTCCAGGGGGGCACTGTCCCTGTAACTACTGATTGTAAGTCGCTTTGGATAAGTGCTTCTGATAAATGCTGTAAATGTAAATGAAATGGCTCACATGAAGTCTAAAAGTGGCCAAGCCATTACAGTTATAATGACAGTTCTACACAACTGTAACTTGACAGCATTGAATAGAAGCTGATGCTTTTAACCACTATCTTATTATGCCTCCCTACTGTGAACCGATTCAGAAATAGGCATCTTCAGAAAAGCTGAGATGTCCATTAGAGATTTATGCAAATTAGAAGCAATTAAAAAAGAAAGTCATCAAGTGGTTTCTGTTTCCATTGAGTGATGTTGAGGGATTAACGCTCACAAGGGTCTGTGCAATTAAACCTAGCAAAGAAGTTCTAAGAAATGTGGAGCGTTGGCATGGCGATTTCAGCTGCATCCAACACAATAGCAGTGGTCACTTTTAATGTTTTAAAAGGCAGAAAACCCAATTTCTTCTGTGGACACAATTCGGAGAGGCCTTCTGACTGAATTTAATTCACTGAATTTAAGTTCAATTAGTGCAATAAGCAGGTTCATGGAAACTCAGGCTACTAGTGCAATCTGAAGGGAAAGTTCTCTTCAACACCAGCGAACAGGTTGAAAGTTTGCCCAAATGAATGTTCAAAACAATGAAGAGCAGTAGCGCAGTAGAATCTAAATGCTTGGTTAAATGCTTGAAGCCTGAGCGCAAATAAAATATGGGATGGTAGTAGCCTAGTGGGTGACACACTCGTCTATGAACCAGAAGACCCAGGTTCAAATCCCACTTACTACCATTGCGTCCCTGACCAAGACACTGGAGTGTCCCTGTAACTACTGATTGTAAATCGCTCTGGATAAGAGCGTCTGATATATGCTGTAAATGTAATAAAATTGTAGTGCTCATGTAAATAAATGAATTGCAGGCAAATTAACCAGTAGGGCAATGGGAGAATACGCAAGAATAATATAAAATAAATGAGCATTAGCAACTAAGATCATCACAGCAAGGTTGTGTTGGTATTCCAGCACTGTGAAACACTCGGCGTGCCTCTGCTTGAGCTATTTTGAGTGCATAGGCGTGTTCACTGTGAAAATGGCGTCTAGTCACACGCCGCACATATGAGTACCTGAGTGCTGGTCTCACTGCAGTCAAAACACAGAGCGGTGCACTGAACACTCTAGCACTGTACAACACTGCCAAGCTGAAATTCATAACAGTACTTATTCATATTGTACACTGTGTGGTTTCGAATGCAGTGACTGGACCATTTTTGAAATGCCGCTGAGCACAGCACTATGTGCCATGCATGGTGGAGCTTGTTCACTATTTGTGAATGTCACTTTACTTAATCACACTTAATCGTAAGGCCAAAGGCTTTAGGCCCTCAAGATTTACACAAATGAATTGCAATTAAATATGTATGTTTGCGTATGTGATGAATTAATGTCAGTGGGTTTAAATTGTCCAAAATGAGTACGTAACTAAATAGAGATAACAGTAACTAACAAGTGGTTCTTTCTTGTTTAATCTATTTATGCAAATCCTGAAGACGCCTTTGACATTACACTAGCAAACAAGCCCATGCATACCATTGAGCACTGTGCTTACGACCATTTAAAAAATAGTGCATCCTGATTGTGTTCGCACGTTCCGCCCAATGCATAGTCATTATTTGAAGTGTAGTTTGAGTTTGTGCTTTACTTCACACGCAAAATGACAGAGAGAATTACAGTTATTAAAAAGGAAATGATAATAATAAAATTTCTTCGACTACCTTATAAGCAACTTTTGAAGGACATTTCTTGCCCAGTCCAAGAGGTGGAGACATGTGCGTCAGCATCTCGTACATGTCAGTATAATGAATACGGCCACTGGGGGAGTCAGGAAGCAATGCAGATGAGGAAGAAGAGGAGGAGGAGGAGGAGGAAGAGGAAAGACAAGGCAGGCATTCCCAAGGACAAACACAGGGAAGAAAAACAAAAAGATAAAAAGGGAGAAGGAAAAGAAAGGAGGGTTATTTGGTGCCTCCATACACATGGGGAAACAAGTATAAAAAAAATAATCAGTCTGTTGTCTTTCTATGCACAGTCGTCATAGAAATCACTGAGGAGAGAAGCCAGGTTTTAGGGAGGGCAGGTGAGTGACAAGTGGGTCTCTTGGATCTGATAATATCTTTTCTGTAATTATTCACTCCAGAATCAACAGATCCAGCCCTGGTACAAAGAGACAAAATCCCAAATGACAGTCATCTACGAGGCAGGGTCGGTGAGACATGCACACCCGAATTGGCGGTGTGACCCTGCAGATTTATGGAAGAGAGGAAGGCTCTCACATTCGTTCTTTGGCTTGGAGGACAGTTCTGCCCCACCGGTTCTTTCAGGCCAAAGAAACGTGAGGGAGCTGCTGTCAACACAGAGGACATGGGTCATCAGGAGGCCAAACTGGAGCAAAGGCAAGGAGAGGAATGGAGTGGAGGGGACGGGTGTAGGTGATTAGTGAGAGGATTTTTTTGTGGGAAGCCAAACCTTGCACGCCACCCTGTAGGGGCAATTCTTTCCAAAGCCCAAAGGAGGTGAAATTGCACGTACTACTTTGTACATCTCCTTATAGTGAAGCCTTCCACTGGAAAAGCAAAATACAGTTAATTAAGCAACGCAGGCTGCACTCTGGTCTCACTATTGGAGGAGAAGTTGGTTCCTGAGGTATGTAAGCAAACATTATTTACAAAAAGTGGTTTGAAAAATTAATGAAAAATTGTCCATAAAAAAAAAATCCATCACATCAAAATGTAATGTAACATTTCATTTTAATATATTGCTATTGAAAATGCAAAAAAATGTGGCAATTGAAATAACAATGATGCCGTTTATTATTTTACTTTCCAGCCATTAAGGAAACTGATTGTTTTTGGCTGGGTAAACAAAAATATTACTCCATAACAAAGAGTTTCTAAAAAATCAAAAAAATTATAGTTCTGGAAAAAATGCCAGGATATTTTAAGTCCAACTCTCAACTTCCCTGAGAGTGAGAACGTCACCTCTGAGAAGGTGTGATTTAAGATTTTCACAAATTCTTCATGTGCTGAAGTTGTGCAAAAGGTTCATATGCCACAGACCAGCACAACAAACAAAAACTTCGACGTAATGCTCTTTTTCGGAGGCTCAAGACTATAAATGAACATGATCTTTGAAACAAATACCATAGTATTATAGCCATTAGGGTGACTTCATGAGACAAATGGTCTACTTCTTACCATGCAGCACGGTCATACTCCCCCCAGATCCTCACAAACTCATCAAGGTGATGTGGGCCCAGGATGGACGAGTCGCGGGTGAGGTACTCAAAGTTATCCATGATCACAGCCACAAAGAGATTTAACATCTACAGGGCACAGAACTTGAACTAGAACTCTTTTGGAAGGCAAAACACAATGTTTCTTGTATAGGGCGGGGTCCCTAATGCTCACCAGAAAGGAGCTGAAGAAGATAAAGGAGACAAAGTAGAAATAGGCAAAGTCCGTGCCACATCCTTTCCTGTTACTGACTGTCTCGGTATCGAATGTGTCTTTCTCACACTCCTGTCCTTCCAAACAGGAGAGCATGATCTCCTGCCAAGACTCCCCAGTGGCGCTCCTGTGACAAAAACAAAAAAAACAGCAAAACTGTCAGCAGAATGTCTTGTTACAGGACCGAGACCCCAGATTGACAAGCAAGAGCGTGCCTGTGGTGACAGCAATCGCCATGATCGACATGATTTAAACTTGGGGAAGGACCAGGCGCTCCTACCTGAATAGAAGCAAGAGGGCACCAAAGAAGGTCCTGAAGTTGGTGTGGTTGTTGATCTGAGATTTCTCGGTCAGCTTGATATTTCCAAAAACCTTGGGGGCAAACGATCTGGTTATGAAACATGGCAGATGACCAGTTTTCAACAATGAGGTAACATTGAAATAATTGTTGCATGGTTCCACAGGGTACCGGTTACCTGCATCCCAATGATAGCATATATAAAGAACAGCATGGCGATGAGCAGACAGACATAAGGAAGAGCCTGGAGAGAGAAACAACGGGTTAAACTACCATGGTCTTAATATCTTCTATGCTAACTGGCAAATTAAACAAGAGTTATCCCAGATTTTGACACCATGTATTTATCAAATTTTAGATAATTTCTAAAACATACCACAGAAAAAACAGGCCATGGAGAAAGTTCACAGTGGAGATTTTACACACAGTAGAGGTTATTACAACATCAGGGCAATACACTGTGTTCCAGTCCAAGTGTAAAGAGTAGGTAGACATTACAGCATCTTGGAAAAATTACAGTTGTTATATCACAATAACAGCTAGCTCACTAGAGCATTCTCACCCTTTAAAAATAATAAAATATATTTATCTTGTATAAAGAATATCATAACAGTAAGTTTTTGTTCCAGGACTAATCTAGGGTTTTGCTTGTCATTTTCCTATTTACCTTGTTAGTTTGCATTCAACAGGAAACATTTTCCAGAATGCACAATTTAGAAAATAATTTTATCTTTGCACCTGTTATTCCATATTTAGTTTGTACTCTGATTGGCTGGGAGGCACCATATAAGCATTAAGTTCTATATTAATTTCTTGATTCTAACTTTTTGATCAGTTTATATGAAATGATCACCAAAAATCGGTTCCAACCTTAATACCAACCTTAAAAGACTGAACAAACGTCCAGAGCAGGATGCGTATGGTGTAACCCTGCCTCAACAGCTTGATCAACCGAGCAGCCCGGAAAAGTTTCAGAAAGCTCATGTTGACATTAACCGACTAAACCAGGGAAGAAAATGACAAAAAGATAAAAAATTCGTCCATATACCAAAATTCAATCCAAATTCTGTTATAAAGTTCATATTTATTTTACCTGCAGGTCAACCACTATTTCTGTGATACTACCAAGAACGGTGATGAAGTCAAATATGTTCCAAGTGTCCCGGAAGTAGTTCTGAAAGGTGACCATTTGGAAACCATGTTGTTTTTCTTTAACCAAGCCAGTTTCAGTCAGTCTGCACTAGAAATGCCTCCCTTGCCTACCAGAAAGCCAAAAGCCATGATCTTGAGCACACACTCCACAGAGAAGAGTACGGTGAAGGCTGTGTTCAGGTGCTTCAGCGCCGCATCGTATGCCGGGGGAGCTGAATTGTACTGAGGAAGTGAGAGACAGACGAGAGAGAGAGGCAGAAATGCATTTCATTGAAACATTGAAATTCGTAGCCCTCAACAAAGCCATTTGCCAAGTACATTTCAGACATGCCCCAATTTTGCAGCTTGGAAGGATAACCTCCCACCAGTTCATGTGCAATTAGGACATTAGGACACGTCTCACTGGCACTCTTTAGTAAACCCAGACTGTAGCTGTTTAATGGCAAAAGACGGACTGGGGTGGTGTGAAGTCGGCAGTAAATTTGGGTCTTGGTCTTTTAAGCAGCCTGCAGAGATTTAATGAGGGCATGTTAAATACTAGCTGGTGGCTATAGATCAATATTTAATGGGCAGTGAGTCATACACGTCTGGCCGCACTGTCTGACTGACTGACTGGGAGCCATTTCGAGGACTAAACGGACAACGTGCCAGTGGGGGTGGGGAGGCAGAGCACCGTGGTTCTCATGCATTCTACAGACAAATGGCAAAGGACAAATCACATGAGTAAAAATTACCTTCATCATGAGGACTACCGTGTTGAGCGCGATCATGGCCAACACCGTGTACTCAAACGATGGTGACACAACAAAGTGCCATAGACGGTACTGGAAGGTCTGTCGGTTCTGGGGCATGTAGCGTGTCAGCGGCTTGGCACTAATGGCAAAGTCAATGCAGGCCCTCTGTGAGGAGAGACAAGAAATGAGATGAGAGAACAGGGCAGAAGTAGCCTAGTGGGTAACACAATTGCCTATGAACCAATGTAGTAAGTGGGCAAGACACTCAGACATTGTCCCCACAACTACCGATTGTGACTGATGCCATGAATGTACACATTAACCCCCCTTACTCACATGCAGCGCACCAAAAACGACAAGGAGACCTGTCCGAATTTTCTTTTAAATGTTGGAGGGTGTATGAATTAAACTATGTCAAAACTGAATTTTCAAGCACTTCACCTCATTCTTCTCCAAACTGCATTCCTCCATCAGCTTGTCCCCCTGCTCCTGAAAAGTGATGATGATGAGGGCCACAAATATGTTGACGAAGAAGAATGGAAAGACAACAAAATAAATGACGTAGAAGATGGACATCTCCATCCTGTTCCCCTGACTGGGTCCCCTGTCCTCTTCTGTCACGTCCACAGAATGTTGCAGGACCCTGGATGTCAAAAAAAAGCAACATGGTTACCTTCATCACGTCACCCTACCACTGTACATGTCCAGTGCAGTGATTACGTTGGGTGAATTAACTGTTTTCAGAATATTGTCCATTTTATTAGAGACACCTTGCTGATAGCTTCATTTCTTTCTTCTAAATAATACCAGGTCAGCTGCAGCATTTTGCTGATATAAAAAAGGAACAAAGGCTGGCTGATTAACTCCATCAGCCATATGGAGTTATAACCTTAATCCTCTGAAGTTGTAGAGTAGACGTTTCTGATACTCACTGCGGCCAGCCCTCTCCAGTGGACACCGTGAAGAGCGTGAGCAGGGCCCAGACGATGTTGTCATAGTGAAAATCGTGCCTCTTCCACTCCCGCTTCTTAACCTCCTTCTTATCCTTCTCGTAGTCGATGTAATAACCACTGTGAAGCAGGGGCAGGGCGACACGAATCACTACACATGGTACGTAATGGGCGAAGTGCCCTACTTCACATGAATAGCCCTGAAGGTGCACCTACCGGCAGTCTTTCTCTGTGTTTTTGGAGCTGTCGGTACAGTAGAAGAACTTCCCCTTAAAGAGCTGAACGGCAATGACCGCGAAGATGAACATGAAGAGCTTGTAGACAATGAGGATGTTGAAGACGTTCTTGAGGGATGTGACTACGCAGTCAAAAACAGCCTGCACACACAAGGGTAGAGGATGGCCCAGAGCCATCTTGGGAGACCATCCACTGATGATTTACAGGCATGTGACACGTTGTCACTAATTCTCCAGTTACGCCATTTGGTAGGAGGGACATTTTCTAATTCTGACCTTTAATATGTTTTTGAGGCACCGATATATTAAAGCTAGCCTTCATTCAAATACAATATTTACTTTCCAATTAATTCAAAGGGGGCAAGAAACAATCTACAGGGTTTGTAATGGGATGCCAAACATCAATTTTACATAAAACCTTCCCTTTTCCCATTTCCTTTCCCTGTAAGCTACCTGTCTAGGGAACTGTCAGTTTATCACTGTTGAGAAGGAACTGGAGAAAATAAACATTGATCATAGACAGTCTATCAGCATATATTCTCTATCCAGTTCTCATACAAACTTCCTTTGTCATTACTGTATTGCTCTACATGACATTGTGGGAAGAGGGGACATGGTTTTGGGGGACGATACACTGCTGATTTTTCAAGTTTTCCCACTTACAAGGAGTGTAGAGATCTGTAGTTTTAATCGTAGGTAAGCCTAAACTATGAAAAAAAATGCATGAAATAACATATAAGTATTTGATCACATACCAACCAGCAAGAATTCTGGAAGTCACAGACCTATTTCACCTGATTGAACCCAATACCTGTCAGACTCCAAACTTTCCACTATGGGCAAGACCAAAGAGCTGTCTAAGGACACCAGGGACAAAACTGTAGACATGCACAAGGCTGGGGTGGGCCACAGGACAAGCAAAACGCTTGGTGAGAAGACAACAGCTATGAGCACAATTATTAAAAAATGGAAGAGACTCAAGATGACTGTCAGTCTCATAGAGTGTCAATAGTTATAAGAACAGCGAGGAGCCCGAACAGCCCCAAACTAAATGGGAAGACCTGGTGAATGGCCTGAAGAGAGCTGGAACCACCGTCTCAAAGGTCACCATTAGTAAAAACCCAGGTCTGTCTGAAGTTTGAGAAGGCATGGGAAAGGGTCATGGGGTCAGATGTGGTCAGAGACTTTTGTGTGAACTCCACTTGCTGTGTTTAGAGAAAGTAGAGGGATGTGTACAATGAACAACCTCCAAGAGCATTGAAGATGGGTCGTGGCTGAGATGGGTCATCTTCTAGCATGACAATGACCACAAATGAGGAGTGGCTCCATAAAAAGCATTTCAAGTGGCCTAGCCAGTCTCCAGTTGCTCTGGATAAAGACATATGATAAAAGCTGTAGTATTTAGTATCCATGGAGGGAGCTGAAACCACAGGAAACATCCAAACAAAGGTTTCTGTACTAAATATTAAGTTCTATGTTTCTATTGTATCAAATACTTATTTCATGCAATAAATCAATGTGATTTTCAGGATTTTTCTTTGAGATTCTGTCTCTCATAGTTGAGGTGTAAATTACAGATCTCTCCATTCTTTGTAAGTGGGAAACATTGGCAGTGTATCAAATACACCACTTTAAGTACATATTTTAAGACATGTCTGAGAAAAAACATGGTCCATATTTCTGCATACTTTGAATGTATCCCTCATATAGAAAAGGAAAAAAAACAAGGTTGCCGTCAAGTGGAATCTTGGTCAGACTGATTTCTCACCTCTCAGCAAGAGTCCTGGGCTCATGCGTTCTCATGTCTTTGTGAACTTCTGACCACAACTATGCACTCTAGGTCTTTCAATAGAGAGGAATACAGGCTGTGCCTGACTAATGTATATTAACATTACATTAAGGCTGCAGTCCGATGATATTTTTAACTTGAAAAGCACTCATGTCATGAAAGTGGAAGGTACTGTAAATTACATAAATATGTCTAATGTTCCCAAAGTAAACGTCAGTGTAAGAAACACACAGGAAATAATAAAAAAAAACAAATCAAAGTCTCAAAGTGCACATAAAAGCTCTGTACAAGAGTGAAAACTGTCTGATGTGAAGTAATGGATGTTCAGTACCTTCAGCTTGGGAAGCCTCTTAATGGTCTTCAAAGGCCTGAGGACCCGAAGCACCCGGAGAGACTTTATGGTCTTGATATCACTCACTTTGTTATCCCTGCATTTGTACAAATACAAAGGACGTTGGATTAATGCTCTCAAAACTGCACCCATACAGGATGCATATTTTGTGAACTGCAATATTCATAAACCCTTGTTGTGCAAATAGATAAATGAAGGTGTTACGACCAAGAGGAGATGTTCTTACCCCATCACATTTCTGAACAGCAGTGCAATCCACAGAAACATTCAGAGACAGCAGAACACAGAACAGTATAAGTAGCAAGTCATGTCTAATTTTACTGTAGTAACTCATTTATAACATTCTCACTAATTCCAATTCCTTTGCTATTCTGATTCTCCGTGCTTTGTAAAAAAATTCTTTACTCACGTAAGGGCAAAGGCCACCAGAGCTCCCACCACCACAATGAAGTCCAGAATGTTCCACAGGTCACGAAAGTAGGAGCCGTTGTGAAGAATCAACCCTTGATCTATCATCTGCAGTGTATGTGAATAATGTAACACAAAACATCCAGTAGTGTGAGCTCACTTTTACGTACTGTTGAAAGCTGTGGACATCTTTACCCTCCAGAAAACGTGTTCCATTAATAAATGTTATAAAAGTAGCTTCAAAAGATCACCTTGATGATCATCTCAAAGGTGAACACTCCAGTAAACACGTAGTCAAAGTACCGGAGCACCTGTAAGCAAAAAAACCCAACACGACATTTCATCAGCTAGTCTCATTTCAGCAAATCACAATGCAACAATTTTAAGGTCAAAAGTGACAGTGGTACAATGTTGAGAGAGACATTTGTGTCGGGCCAGATTCAGAGGTGATGTAGGCATAGCAGTGGCAAAAAAAACAATTTTTTTACATTTCAAATAATAAGGCTAGAAATGTAATAAACCTAAAACAAAATAATAAAGTCACATGACCATGGCTCACTGTACTGAACTCAGGTCGGCATCAGACATAGTACGTAATCTACCAGGTCAAGTTCAAACCGTGTGGGTACTATAACAGCCAATATAACAATCGCTGCAAAATGCATGTGTGGCTAGACACCAAAAATGCAAACAAATTAAGCTAATTTACAATATTGCTAATTTACAATATTGCAGCTAATAGGGCTGGCCTGATTAGCATAAGGGCCGCCTCTGGGGTTAGTGAGGCAAGGTTTACCCACCGTTAGGGTGAGTGTTGGGGGATTTAGTGGGCGGTTGCCTGGTAGTAGAGAGTAACTGGAGCAAGCAGGGGGCATATAATGATCTTGGGTGAATGCCTCCCCTGTTGCCCTGCTGTTAACTTCTTGTGCTGGTACCTGGTTCTGAAGGTGCTAGCTAATAAAAGGCTTCTTTGAGCTACTCCGCCGTGTCAAGTATCACAGAGCCCGTTGCTACAATATCATCGCCCACTGCAATGATTGCAACCTTTGCTCATTGCAATATCTTGGCAAATGTGCAATAGTTACACCCCACGAGTATGTCTAGTGTACTGTCTTATACTGTCCTGCGTAGATAAAGCCTTTAGCGAGCACTAACAGTAAGCTTCTGTTGCACCGTGCAAATGATATTCTGGGCTGTAAGGACACATCCTGAACACGGGTGTTTTATCCACACAGATTTTCAGTTTCAAAAATCAGAAGTCCAGACAGAGTCCCATTTCCTACACAGTCATTCTGTAACAGCTCTCTACTCTAACTGCGTTTTTTGCTAATTCATTATCTTGATATCCAGCTATATATCGTTCGCAGGGGCTTGCCGCCCTTCCAGGCCAATCTTGAACAAATTCCACCAGCTCTCGGCGGGAGACCTTCACTGGGCAATTAGCTTGACTGGTGTCTAAAGACCCTGGTGTTACAGCGAGTGAGAAACCCGCGGCAAAAATTCCTCTCAATTAGTTTCGGCCGCGTGGCCCGCGACAAAGCGTAGGACGAGGAGACGCGGACAGCTTGGATCACGGCGGCGTGCGAGACGCCTGTGCGATCTGATGCCATAAACAGCGCTGGCTGCAGGCGAAATGTTGAAACACGCACTTGACCCGCACATTTCGCCCCCGCCTCTGTGGCCGCTGTCAGCGAGTGACAGCAACCACGACATTGCGCCATTATATATACAATATTTATCCGAGGCGCGTGGAGAAGATCATTCACTCAGCCTGTGTGGCGCATGTGTGGATGCGGGTTCGGCGGGAAGTCTGCCGTCATGGAGGGTTCCCTCACCTTGTTCCACTCGGAGTTGGTGAGCACGGGGTCCTCTGCGGCCAGGGCGACGCTGCTGGCTGCGATCACCAGCAGGATGCACATCTCAAAGTAACGCAGGTTGACAATGTAGTGACAGGCCCTGCGGATCCTGGGGAGAGGGGGCAGCAGAGAGGGGGTGATGGCTGAAAGACAGCTGTCAGAAAACTCAGCAGAGGGGAGAGGAGCAGAGACAAGAGGGGGAAAAAAGCGGACATGACATGACCTTCGTAAACTTCTCCTTCTTATCAGAGTCCTTCTTCTTTCGAAATAAAATCCTTCACACACTCTCGCTTTTCTGTGTCCGTACACTTTACCAGTATTACTATTGATTTTATGTGTCTAAAGGTTCAATGTTTAAACATTAAACACAATTTAAATTAATGTGAAGAAGAAAAAATGGTTTTTAAAGATAAAAAGATGATCAGGGTAAGGTGTTCATTAGGACATTTCTTAAAAGAAAGGGACACCACAGCTTCTTAAATCTTTCCAAAATCTTACAAGTTGTACCTTGAAAGTCAATATAGTAACAAAACAGTAAAGTAACACAAAAAAAGTAAAATTTTAGTTTTGGGGCCTTACGGATTGTTTGGTTGGAAGATGAACATGCTGTCTGGGGTCACAGTCTGAGGGGGGCGACCGGACTCCTCATCCTCTTTCTCGGGTTTTGTTGCTGCCTCGGTGTCTTCATCTGCCAGTCCAAACAGCACAAAAATGTAAACAGAATCACAGAACCTTAATGTCAAATATCCGCAAATATCAAGCAGTTTCTTTACATACTGTGCATTAAAACATAAAAAAAAGACAGAGAGTGGTTTTTATTTTTGTTGTTGGCCATTTGTTGTTGGCTCATTCTAAATTGCACAGGGACACAGAGGCTACAATAATGGAGCTGGTTGAAATGCATTCTTGCCAACAAATTACATCAATTATTCAAGTTTTTCAAGGTGCAAACTGGGCAGCATCACATTTTAGGACCAGTTTGCAGGACTTTTTTTTATGAAGACCTCCTCACCTGTAAAAGTGGTCAGCTCAACTGATGGCTGCACGTCAGTCACCTCTATGACAATGCTGCCAGCAACCAGGGACTTGTCATGCGGCGTGGTGTAGGTGGGCGCCTCTCCAGCAGTCCTGGTGGCTTCGGGGAGCTCAGACGAGGATCCACCGAGGACCTCCGCTTGGGCCCGCTCTTTTGGAGTGTTGGGTAAACTTGATTTGGGCATGGACTCCAGGAGGTCAGGGAACACAGAGTACTCGGGGTCATTGCGCCTGTGAAATATTGTGACAATACAAGCTCATGAATTTGTACGTGGGTGTCAGTTTGATCCCACTAAAACAAAAAAAATTAAACACAATGCTTGCCCTTTATTAGAGACACCTGCCCTTTAGATAGATCATGTTTTCTAGAAAAAGCGTGGTGTACATGGTACCAACGTTGTGCTACCATGTGGCCCCATGACGGCATAATATCTGTCCAGCAGTGACAATAAGGCTGATGTACCTAATAAAGTGGCCAAGGACTATAGCTGCAAGGTAAAGTGACAGAATCTGGAATTTTTCTCATCACCTCTGTTCATGCCCTGTCGTTTCTCCCTGGCTGCCCTCTCCCTCATTATTACTCTGCTCCGCCTCTCCAGCCTCATCTCCGCCCCTCTCCTTGCTGACGGAGCAGCTGCTCTCGCCGCTAAGCGAGTCTTTCCCCGCACCTTCGCCGTGGAGCCATCTTGCACGAACCCCCATGTCTGGAGTGAGAGTGTCCCCGGTCGGGTGCCGAAACTTGCGCACCGCCCTCTGCCTCCTCTCGCCATTCATCTTCGGACTGTAATGGCCTTTCAGTGGGACGTGGCAGTTGTTGTTGACCCCAAACTTCCCATGAGACCCCTGCTTTGCACCTTTGGGTGCATCCGTGGGTGCCGGGGGCTCGGGCGCGGCCGTATCCATTGCCGGCTCTGGAGCAGAGATGCCCAGTGGAGGTTCGGCCAGTTTCATCTGAGGCTCTTCGATCGCCAGGTCCATGGGCGTGGTGGTTTCAGACGACGCCCCCGGCACAGAGGGGGGAGCAGCCGGTGCATGGTCGGAGGGCGAGAGGGTGGGCTTGCGGTGGAGGGGACATCCGTCGGCTGCGTCATGCTGCTCCTTGCTGGGGCTGGGGTGGATGACCTCCCGGCTGGACATCTGCCGGTGCCTGCGCAGCTGGCTGGTTCTCTGTTCCCACACGGACATGGTCATCCGCCGCCGCCTCTCCCTCCTGGACATGAAAGAGTTAGAGGCATTGAAAGACGGGGCTCTCCCTGTCTCAGCTAGGCTGTCAGCCTCCTCCAGCGAGTAAGCATGGCGGCTCCTGTGAATCGCCCGTTTCCTGTACAGGTAGGGCCGCCTCCGCCTCCTGGGGGAGAGAAAGAAGACTGCAGTCAATAGAGGAGCAAATACGCAATACAAAAGACATTTGCTACCCGGATTTTTTTTACGATTTAAAGGTTGTCTGAAGTCTTTAACTGAAGATCTGAAACAGCGTTTAAACTCCATAACAACTACAGGACCCAGCAGTAGATGCGGCTTTAAACACATGCGGTTACTGAACAGTAAGAAGAAGCTTTGTGGTCTGTGCTGATGCACTGCGGAGTAGAGAAAGCGGAATTGGGTAGATAATTGTGATGCAACATATTTGCCAATGCCGTCTGTCTTGCCATTTGAATCAGAGGTCGGTTGAGAAGGGGGTGACAGGTAAAGGCATCCTATAGCTATATCTATCAGTTACCAACACCCCTTCAGGTACATCATTAAGTTTATGGTGATGGTTCCTGATGCAGTAACGTGTGACGCTGAGGACTCTGCAACAAATTATGGTTAACATGATTAAATAAGAAATAGCACAGAACACCACCACCACCGAAAAGAGAGGGAACCTGCTCTATGGAGACTCAAAAGCAGCCGTTTGAGAGTCCCCATTCGCATTCCGAAGAGTTCACAGAACAAACAATACTAACTTATTTTGGAAGCCACTTCCTTTTTACTAGGCATGCAAGTGAAATTTGGAATAATATTAGCATTTGTGATGTTAACAGAAAATGTTTCTGCTAACCAAAATGCCACATGAAACCAAACCTCAACATAATTTTTTACTGGACAGATTCCACTTTCTCTACCATTAGGATTTTTGTTTTGGATCTTTTTGGAAAAAAATAGTAATGAAGACACCCCAGTTACAGTCAGGTCCAGATAACAGCAGGACCCAGCTGACTCTTGCAGCTCGGTAAATAGGGTCCTGCTTCCTCCTCGTTTTAATAAATCATGAACCATAATCCGGTTTGCATGGAAATGTGCACTGGCTCTGACCTTTATCTAGAGAAGACAGACTGGCAGCCCCTCACCATATGTGATATAATGTAATAATTGTCAGAAGGTTACGTTTAGCCCTCACTAAATGCTTTGTTGTGACTAGGACTGATCCGACAATCCATAACTTCCAACGGGATTATGCAAGATTTACATAAATGGATTTGAATGTTTTTTTTTTTTTAATAATGCATGTTAGAGTTCAATAACCTTGACAATATTTTGAAACATTTTGTAATTTGTAGTTTGTATAAATATATAATTTATAATATCATTTTTATGTTGTATCAGGACAGTATTAGCCAAAATCTTTGAGTTTGTGTCTTTCCCCAGACATGAAAGAAGGTACAGCGTCAGAACCCATTCCCACACAAAATGTAAAAGAATGAAATCAAAAAAGTACTTATTTGAGGGGAATGGCAACTAAAATGGCAGCAGTTGTTTAAAGGTGAAATAAAAACACAAGAACTTTATGGAAGAACCACCAGAGAAAGAGCAAAGGACAGAGTAAAAAATAAGCCATAGAGAGAAATGAGGCATTCATTAGGGATGAGAACGTGTTTAGGCATTTCGGAATGAATGGACAGTGCTACTTACTGGTACTTGTACTCTTGTGAGGTCCGTGTTATCAACGAGCAATTGGTTGAAAACAAGACATTAGTGCTTTTGTGAACAGAGACAAAACAATCCCCTTGACACAGTCCAATCATCTATCAGATGCCTATTAAGTACATTTACAGATCTATGTACATTTCACGTATTTCACATGTACTCCACAAAAAGGTCATAATTTGGCTATAGTTGTAGTAGAGCATGAGTATATGAGTACCAAATCAACTGTTTTTCATGTTGGTCTGTGTCACTGGGCAGGCAAAGCTCCACATAACAAGATGGCAGCGGCATTAGAATCGAGCAACATTAACATTTAGGGCAACAGTAACAGTTTCAGAAACTCAACACGGTCAGACTTTCAGGGAAAAAACGCGACACAGGAATAAAACACGTAAAAATGGGGGCCCATTGGCAGAAGCGTCAACGTACATTTAGGAACAGTGACAGTGACAGTTGTCCAGGTGAAGCTCAAATTCCAGACAGTCCCAGTGTATGCTGTAAGGGCATTCTCCTTGGTCATGCCAAGTCATTGTAGTGCTCATGCTACATGTTCATGCATCCGTTTCTCAGTCAGTCAGTCAGTTGGGGGGGGGGTCAAGGCATGCATCAACCGCACATGCAGCCTCAAAATGCCACCTGTGCAGCCCTCGCTGCCCTCGTGACGTGATGCAACCAAAGTTCAGTGTCTTCCCAAACGCGGGACCTCTTGACATTAAACATCTGAATCTATGTGTTCTGACAATGCCTGACCTGGGCAGGTCACACTCTTTGGATGCACTTTGTATTATATATGTAGATGAATGAATCCACATTTTGGGGTTAAAGTCTTTGGTTGAACCTCACCTACTTTCCTGCCGTTTGTGCACATAAGGAGGCATCTTTGTCTCTTTTCATACATGCACAGGACTGGAAGTGTCAGACCATGCTCTTATCATGCGTTCTCATGCCTCACGCAGGCCAAGGCGACACCCCACCCCTAAAGGTCATTTACACCCATTAACTCGCATTATAAAAAGGCCTACAGGTTTCTGGCTCATCACCCCAAGGTGCTCTGGAGAGCAAACGAGCCGAGAGCGGCGCCCGGTCCCTGCTTTTATTTCGAAGACACGGCAAAAGCTGGCAACGCTGTCTCTATGACAACATAATAGACTCATCCCCGCATAGACTTGGAAGCCTGCCGGTAGCCATGGCAACACACTGTGATTCGCAGCAAATTATAGTGGTACTGAACCGAACTGGAGGGTGCGGGAGGGAGAAAAATCTACCCGCATAAGTACAGGACTGGTTATGGAGCATTTCTAACAACTGAGATCAAGATCTGACTTTTGCCCCTTAAATCCTCCCTGTTTTCCCCTCAAGAGACTGAACAAATGAGAGAAAAATATGAATAAGCAGGAGGTTTCTGGGGCAGATTTTAAGCATTTTAAACATCCCTGACCTCGGTGTATTAAAAAGGTGGGGTTAGTACTGTTAGTCGTTCTCTAAGGCAGAGGGCCGAGGTTGCCGCGCACAACACTTACTCTGAGGACATGATGGACGACATGGGCCCGACCTCCTTGGCTTTCTGCAGTGCGTGTTTCTGATTGAATGCATTCTCTTCTTCCTCTTCATCCTGCCCCCCCCCCCAAAAAAAAAACACGTTGTATGGCAGCTGCTTTCAATTCAGATACTTTTGGATTTTGAGCATGCGGAAGTGGTGCACACTGATTTGGTATTCCGCCTTGTGCCCCCACTGCAGTAGGTTCACTGACAAGGCTGCTGTCCGCTGTAGTAACACTAACGCAAGGTCTCTAGGATTACAGAAACTGAACAAACTCTGGAAATGGTGAAACATCCACTTGGAAACTCCAACACCCTGGGTTGAGTGGAACATCTCCTGGCTTTGTAAAATAAAGAATCCTATATATGCACACACACACACAGAAATACACACTGGTGACACAGAGAAAGACATTACCTTGGTGAGTTCCTGAGCATTGGCCAGATTATCAACAGCAATGGCCAAGAAAACGTTGAGGAGCGTGTCTGGTCACGTCCAGGTCAAGGGCACTGCACACAACCCAGCTCAGAACAGAGCGGCGGGACGTACGGAACAAGCTGGACCAATAAGGATACAGTTGCCAAACAGCGTGAGGACAATGAAGTAGATGGACGACCACATCCCTGTCTTGACTCCTCCCTGAGAGCGGATCCCGTTGTACATCACCTCGTTCCAGTCCTCGCCCGTTAGTATCTGCGATTCACACACCAACGTCAAAAACAGTGGAACAGAGGCCACTATTCCTGCTCGCTTCTTCAAGATCAAAAATGCAGACCCACTTACTAGTAAACAACTACTACTAGTAAACTTTTTTTTAGTAAACTAAACTACTACTACTTTTTTCTACTACAGGGTTGGCCATTTATATGAATACACCTTAATAAAATGGGGATGGTTGGTGATATTAACGTCCTGTTTGTGGCACATTAGTATATGTGAGGGGGCAAACTTTTCAAGATGGGTGGTGACCATGGTGGCCATTTTGAAGTCAGGGATTGGATGCAACTTTTGTTTTTTTGGGTTTTTTTTTGGAAGAGGCTCATGTGACACGTCACATTTATTGGTAATTTCACAAGAAAAACAATGGTATAACTTTTTTCTTTCATGAGTCATTTACAAGTTTCTGACCACTTATAAAATGTGTTCAATGTCACCAACCATTCCCATTTTATTAAGGTGTATCCATATAAATGGACCACCCTGTAGTATTATGGCTGCAAAGTCGGGGATAGTTTATAATGCTACATGATTTAATGAGACATTTATTAAGAAAGCCAGGTTCATGAAGAAAAAGCCACACCTGAAAGACCGTCATGATGGCTGCAGGAAAGGTATCGAAGTTGGCGGGAGTGTTTTCTTCGAAGATGAACCTGCAGTACGAGGTGAGGAAAGGAATGAGGTCAGGAGGTGTCTTTCGTTTCAGCCACTCTCGTTCTGGAGGGCCGGCTTCCTGCTACTCCCTGGATATTAGATTATTTACGCTTCATGCTGGAGGAACTGATCTCCTGTTCTTATTGTTTTCTTAACCCCGTGTCATGTATTTCACTCTGTAATGAACACCCTGGTTTCATTCTGCTGTGTTCTGAGGGTCTTGGATGAGAACTGAGTGAATGTTAAAATACCATTATAAATATATAAAGACTTCAAAATACCTGCCACCAAAGAGCTGCATTCCCAGCAAGGCAAAGACAACAATGAAGAGAAAGAGCAGAAAGAGCAGGCTGATGATGGACTTCATTGAGTTCATTAAGGAGACCACCAGGTTCCGCAGAGATGCCCAGTATCTGGAGAGATCCACACATTTTTTTAACATTAGAGGTGCATTGAACTGAACACTCAGTTCAGAGATATAAAACGAGTCGCTGTTAATGATGATCTGCAATGCTCTCTGGACACACTCGCATACAGGGTTCAGAAGCAGCGGGAAATGTCTGCACTCACTTGGTAATCTTGAAAATCCTCAGCAGGCGCAGGGCTCTCAGGACACTGATCCCAAATGACATGCCAGGCCTGAAGAATCCCCACAACACCTCAAAAATGCTCCCTACAATCACCTGTGGCAACGCAAGAACAGAAATGTTGACCTCTAAAGAGCAGCTCTTATACATTATTAACATTATTAATGTTTTTTAAGTAATATTATTTTGTATTATTGTTTAATGTAATAATAACATTATTATTAATATGCTGAATGTAACTTGTACATTCTCTCCTCTTCAATCTGTTGGGTTGTCTCAAAACTGCTTTGTTATCGGATCCACTTGCCACAGAAATACTGTTTTTGTCAGATTTATTTATTAAAGAGACTTCTTCCTCATATGCACTAATTTCCACACAAAAGTAATTCAGATTCCACAAGTAATAAAAAAAAAAACGTAAATCTGCTCACGCCACAATCGAAGCAGTTGAAGGACGAGTGAAAGTAGAGCCGTGGTCCCAGGCCGTACATCTTCAGGAACATCTCCGTAAGAAAGAGACCCAGGAAGAGGAACTCGGCATAGTCTGGAGTGGAACAAAAACAACACAAATGAACAGAGGAACGTGCTCTTCACGGCTGTCTTCCGAGCCCCTGAGCGTCAAATGTCATTTTGTCATTACGGTGATGCATACATGCAGAACCGATGCAATATTAAAACCGCACGTCACTCAGGAAGCGGTTTAGCCTAGGAGGAAGCACATACAGAGTAAGGTGGACAGCCACTGGGGCTGTTGGTGGTGAACGATGGCCACACAGATGGTGTTGAGGGCCACCAGGCCGAGGACGGTCCAGTAGAAAGTGTGCGTTTTCACCATGCGACGGATGGAGATGCGCAGCATCCTTTCTTTGCGCCTGAAGTAGGCGGTCGGACCTCTTCTGGTGCTCCGGATGCTTGCTCTGTTCAGAGGCACGCCTGTTCAGAGAGTGGTGTTTCAACTCATTTATTCCAAAAAACTGGAACCAGCAGTATTCTGATCGACACTTGTTGATGAGGTCATTTATTCAGAAGTTGTTGAACAGTTCTCAAACTTTTACTGCACTCCTCAAACCATAAAGGACATTGTGTTTACAACAGGGGGAACAATAAAATGTCTCTTACAATAATTGCAGCCTTTCCCTTACATACATAAATCTATTTTAAAAGCCTACAAATCAAGTTGAAGGCCTACTGTCAGTGACAGAAAATATGAGTCTCTGGGCGGGAAAGAGGGCAGGCAATTTTGCAGCTGAAAGCCATTTCAGAAATCAACAAAAATCCGCACAGATATTAACAAATGACTGGCGGGGACACAAGGCATCTGACTGAAGCTGGACTGATGACAGATAAAGCCAGAGCCAGGCCTGACTGCATCATTTTTTGGCCTGTAAAATGCTGGCCTTAAAAAAAAATGCAAGCCTTAATCTTCTTCCATGGTCGTGTGCAGTCATGATATCATGCGAGAAAATAAGTATGCATGACTCTCATGATAAGAAGCATCTCCTCTAATCAAACTTAAAAGTCTTTTGCAAACTTAAAAGTAAATTGCAGTCTAATAAAGGTCCTGCTAGTTAATTCTAAGTGGAATTGGAGGTCAGTGCCAGATGATGCATTTGCACCAGTAGCCAGTAATGGCATTTTTTTTGTATTAAGGCGTTATCTGCTATAGTTGACACTCGAGGAAAAGGTTAGGAAGTGCATTCAATGGTTCAGATGTAATGATGGGGTGTGGGATTTCTGGGCTGTGCCTCTGGCTTCCTTGGCATTTGGGGAGCATGAGCTAAAATGTGTGCTTTCAACGACTCACCCACAGATGAAATGTCAGCGTACTGGTCGTCTCCTGCCCCTTGGCGCATGGAGTCGCCAGCTCTCCTCTTGATGGTGGCTCTTTTCAACACTGGCACCAGAAGTCAGATAAATCAATGCAAGATCCTTTCCAATCTAACATCGTCATGGCCGCCAAAACCCATCAGAGGATGCAGCACTACACACAATGTCCATCTGGGTAAACACTTTGGGGTCAAGCAATTTTGTCCAAATGGGAAAGGCTGTACTAATGAATAAACGTGAAAAGAAAAAACAACAGGTTGTCCTTCACCATGGTAACGGCCTGTACTCTATTATTGCGGACGGTCACTTGGGAGGCGTCAGTCAGCATTTAATAAAGCCCACTGTTTGTGTAGCAGTGAAAGAAAAATGATTTCATTTATAATTTAATATATAATGGCCAAGCATGACCTATCTAGACTAGAGGTTGTCAGTTGTATTGTGTATTAGGGGGCAGTGGTGGCCTAGCGGTTAAGAAAGCGGCCCCGTAATCAGAAGGTTTCCGGTTCGAATCCTGATCCGCCAAGGTGCCACTGAGGAGCAACTGAGCAAAGCAGCGGGTGCCTGTCATGGCTGCCCACTGCTCACCAGGGGTGATGGTTAAAAGCATTATTCAATGACCAAAATGGTGACAAACTAGTCCGGAAAAGCAGCAAAACAAGACACTGATCCTTGCATAACTACAGACATTCATCAACACAATGTAGGCACACAAAAAAAACCCCACACCAATAACTACATTTTAAATCGGTCTTACCATCAAGAGCAGACGGGCCTGAATTTTTATTCTCCTCCGCCAGCATTACCTCCTCTGAAATCCAACATGAACAAACAAAAACAAAATCTTCAATTTTATTTAAAAAATATGATACGACAAAGTTTTCATTAATGTTCACATTTAGCATCATAAAAGGCCGTGCCACTAAATGGTGTCCGTCTCTGATGGCCAGTCTCTCATGGCCAAGGTAACGCAGATTTTATAGCAAAGGCACACATGTAATGCTTTTAATAATATTAAAAAAACATTACACAATGATGGCTGTATCATCATGTGAACAAATTTAGGTTCATGTATTTCATTCAGACAGGTCTGGTTTGCATTTCTAAAAGCCCAGCTTGATCCCCACCTGCTCGGTCAATCCAGGCTCGGTAGCCGTTGAGCTCCCTCTCGATCTGCTGCTGTCTCCTGAGCTTCATAAAAGCCCGGCGGTTCTCCACCCTCTCCCTCTCCTTGGCAAACTCCCTGCAAGCCAGAAGGCAGGAAATTATACCCCGGGGGTGTCATCTCACGGCCCTGACCTACCATCCACTAATCAAAACACTCTCGCCTGCTGGTGCGAGATGGCGAGGTGGGACAGGGGTCACGGGGTGACCCAGAATGAGCGTCGCAAGCGATGACAGTACTGTGAACATGACTTTTTTTTTACAGAGCTCATTAGCGTGGCCAGAGGCGTATGAAGGTGTTAGCCCAGACAGCGAGAGTGCGTGTCCACACACAGCCTGATATGTATTCAGGGGGGAAGTGTAGAATATTGAATTCAAATTGGGTATGCGATGGGTCGGGCTAAAATAATCGCTGTTCCTTGACAAGCAGAGCTACTTCTGGGAAGTCGGACAAGAAACTCACCCTGACAGAACTCCCAGGACCAGGTTCAGCACGAAGAAAGATCCAATGATTATCAGTGGGATGAAATAGAGCCAGTTCCATGTTGCGTTTAAGGCATCATTGGTCTGCATAAAATGAATATGAACAAGAAAAATCACACAAATAGTGAAGAGATTAGTCAGTGTTTGTTTTTTGTTACACTACACTACACTACACTACACTACACTATACTATACTATACTATACTGTGTGCCTATAACACCAAAGCTCTGATTTACCTCAAATTATAAAACAAGGGCACAGCGTCTGAGATTCATGTTTTTTTGCACCCGATTCCTGACAAAAAAAGCAAAATAAATTAACCTAAAAGTCAGATAATTTGATCATAATGGGCAGTTTTATCAGTTTCCCCATTACTAATCTGCCTGTAAATAAACTGAACCCATTGAGCAACGTATTTGACTCCTTGGACGAGAGGGTTGCGAGGGTTTGTCGTGCATGGGTTAGATCTAATCAGATTGAATGTTATCTCAGTAACATTTTCTCAGCTCATTTTAGCGAGTGCAATAAGTACAATGGGATTACGAGTGGCATTTGATGCACTTCACTCAGGATCTCCTGAAACACCTTAATTATAATAAAGTGCTGAGGCTAAGGCTGAGCAAAAAGGGCACAGCACTGCAGTCAGCTACAGTTATGCTATTTTAACTCATGTCAGTCATAGCAATTTATGTATATCCTATAATTTTTGCAATACAGCAAACAAGCTCCAGTTCAAGCTCCTTTATTCTAATTTTCCTTCTTATAGGGTGTTTTTTTCTTAAATCTGCAAGCTTTTACATTTAATATAAAATAAAAGTGGCAATGTCTGACAAAATCATTTATTTCATAATGATTTCACGTAATCTGATTACTTTTGATCATTTTAATGATATTTTACGTGATTAGGACTTTGGAGGGAGTGGCCTTCCAGTACTGCAGCTGAGCTGTCACCATTTGTCACTATGCAGTTGAGTCAGTTTTCCATCTTAATTTCATATAACACTATACTATGACAAATAGCAAGTGTTTATATTCTCTTCTTTTCTATTCTGTGTGACTAACGTTTAAGGAATGACCTTTAACGGGGTGCATTTTCAAGGATGCCATGTCTTCAGAAACCATCAAAGGGCTTTTATGAGAATTTTATCAATGCTTTTTTCACTAAACACCCACAAGAACGTATAAAAACCCATGCCGACACAGTCTTGTATTCTGTCTTGACTAGCCTCTGAAGGATCTGTCCTACCAAGGAAGCTTCCTTGGCATTGAGAAACCCCTGCCTTTTTATGCAATTGCATGACAATCAGTGTGTAACTTATTTCCCTACATCTGCTTCAAACTCCTCAGTTCTGATCCCTTTACAAGGTCCTAACCCTGTGCCGACTTCCCTGGCTTTTTTGATCTGATCCTGTGAGGTATATGAATCATATTATAGCCTTTATTCTGTGTCCTCTAATTGCCCTGCATAATCATGCCACATGAAAAGGACTGAATTTCCAGGTAATTTGAAAGGCTTAATGGAATTCTAATTGAATTGTACACAGCACAGAGCCACAGGGCTTGTGGATAAGGCCACACCCTGTTCACGTTCGACAGATACACTCACGTTGTAAAGTACAGTCGTCCAACCCTCCATGGTGATGCACTGGAACACGGTTAGCACGGCGAACAGGATGTTGTCGAACTGAGTGATGCCATCGTTGGGTCCGATCCAGCGATCGCTCTCGGTGCAGTTGTAACCGTCCGGGCACTGTCGCGAGCCGCAGGGAAACTCCATCTCTGATGGGTCCCGGGTCTTATTTTCTGGCAGAGACAATGGAAAGCAGAACACAGGCAGCTTCACCCTTAACTGTTCAAAGATTCTTTTTACATGTACAGACCATTACGGATTTATATTCTGCAATATTATATTGCTGGGAAAAATAATCCCACTCTAGAGAACTTTATGGCCAATTACGCCTATTCCTGTGACCTAAAGTGCAGAGCATGTTATTTATCCCCATCCCTGCATGCTAGTTTACGATCCACCAAGGGTGAGTGGCAACTGGCAAAATGCAAGTTTGACAGAATTCATCTCTGGAAGTGTGACACGAATGAAAAATACCACTAAAATGCATTGCAGGCAACCAACGTGAATGAAACCAAAACGGTATTGTGCAGAGTCAGTGCCTTTACTGCTGATATTTGGCATGTGATGATGTGATGACTCGGCCGCTTTGATGCACAGAACGTGCAAAAAAGCCGCTGCTGTGTCATTTTCAGAAGACAACCACTGTCACCGTGCCTGTCTTATATCGAAACAATCCTATATGTTATATACGTCACAAATTATTAGACAGTGCATATTATTGTGCGGAGAAAGATGGTGTTAGGCTTGACAAGATGTGTGGAGAATGGAAACATTCTCCGCACATTCTTTATTATGCCGCCAGG
This sequence comes from Denticeps clupeoides, assembly GCF_900700375.1. NCBI lineage: Eukaryota > Metazoa > Chordata > Actinopteri > Clupeiformes > Denticipitidae > Denticeps > Denticeps clupeoides. Next base: position 15,343,237 of record NC_041725.1, read on the forward strand.
TGCAGCCACGTCATCGTGCAACACATGGCGGGTTTATCCACAGTGCCGCTCTGCCAGCTGTTAGTGAACAACGTTCATCACAGTGTGATCGTTTGGATATGCCTGAGGCTTTAGACCATTTGGGGTCAAATTGTATCAATTATGTTAAGATTTAGCACTGAAAAAAGCATTTTAAAAGAGTTCTACACCATGTGCATAGTACACAGCAGTATGGAAGGGAACTCAGGAAGGGAAGGCTGGACTACAGGACACTCTCCAGTGTGAGTATTAGTTAGCTTAGCAATAGGGCTTTTTAAAGCAATGAACCAGTGAACAGCAGGGATGGCATCTGAAAGAACCATACCAGGGATGTCCGGTTCAGGTACACATGTGTGGAGCAGCTTTCCGCTGTAGAACTCCAGCCCGATGATGGCAAACATGAGGATGGCGAAGAAGAGCAACAGGCCGATCTGCAGCAGTGGCACCATGGCCTTCATGATGGACTTCAGCACTATCTGCAGGCCTGTCGCATACACACACACACACACACACACACACAGATATTTTCATTTACGGCATTCATCAGACTGCCTTATCCAGAGCGACTTACAACCAGTAGTGACAGGGACAGTCCCCTGGAGACACTCAGAGTTAAATGTCTCGTTTAGGGACACAATGGTAGTAAGTGGGATTTGAACCAGTATCTTTGTGGTCCTCTGGTTCATCGGTGAGCGTTTTACACACTAGGCTACTAACACCCTAATCACACACACAAATACATACACACACACACACACACACATAGCCCAGCACACACATCGGTCACTATTTTTCATCCCGGCAGCATTGCTAGTGGAAAAGGATTTGGTGATGTTTGTGCATGGAAGAAGGGCGTGGCTGCATATGTACAAAGAGAATACACACTTTGAAGAACGTTGACATCACATTGTCTTTGTAGAACTGATTTTCTTTTTAAAGATTCTGCTGTACTGTTTAAGATCTTCAGGAGGCGAATTTTCCATCCAGGAAAGCAGTTTCTGTCAGAATTTCCTCCAACTTAAAAAATTTAAAAAATTGCTCCACTCAGCAGTGCAATAAATAAACAGCTTTTGACTTGCAAGGGATCAATACATATTCAATACTCACACGCACGCATTCATTGTCTTTCAGAGAAATAGGAGAAATAATAATGGAATGGAGGTCTGAGACTGTAGGAAAAATGAACTCACTGGGAATCCCAGAGACCAGTTTGAGCGGCCGGAGGACCCTCACTGCTCGTAGTGTGCGCAGGTCCACAGGGATGTTCATGTGACTTCCTGCAGTGGCCAGGATCCTGTAGAGATACGCGCACACACACACACACACACACACACAAGGTGTGTTATAAGGTGCAGTACAGGCCACGCCCCTCACCGGAGCCTTTGATTAGGCGCCCACACAGTTCCCCAGAGGGCGCGCTTCTTCATCCAAGGTGAATGTCAGCTTCTCACTTACCGCCACTTTCAACTGTAGACTCATATTTGTAAATTGGAGCAACTCGCGACTTATATTACGGCGGGTTGAGTGATACATAAATGCCTGCTTACACGCTCTACATATTAGCTGCTTTGCATCTGATATTTATTGGTGTTGACCACTCCTCACTCCCCTAGTGGTTGTAGTTTTGAGGTTTCAGCTCAGCCCTGGTGCAAACATTCACTACAAACTCATGAGCAAATTAATTTATTTTAACTTCATTATATCTTGGATGCTCTGTGCAGGCATCACAGGAACCATTGTTTTTTTTTTTTTTTAGGAAGGAAATGCATACATGGCTGAATGAGGTGACATATAAATGTAGTTTTAAGTAGAGAAACAGGAAGTATCAAACTGACCTGAATATGAAATATTATAAGAAATTATCATACTTGGAGAAAAAAGCTTTTTACTCCGGGTCCAAAAATGATTTCGTCTGAAGATAATGCTGACAAGGTTTAACATCATTTAATTTTTCATGATTAACATGTGTAAATCAAGGCACATTTAATTCCACCAATCTGTGTTATTTTTACCAATAGGCCTTTTTTCAGTGACTCATCACTGACTGCAACTTCTCCTCACATAACCAGGGCGGGTTTTGATGAATTTCTGTCCTGCCGAGCATGAATGGCATGCAGCTACTCTCGCGGCGATATTTATGGTGCTGACCAGTGAGTCATCACACCGAGAGAATTCCTGTCCTCCGGCTTCGCGTCCTCAGCAGTAGAACTGCTCACGTTTGGCACAGCATAACTTCTTACATACTTTTATTTTTCTGAAAATAGTTTTTTAAGAGCTTTATAGTAAGTAATTCTATTTTCACTGAGTAACAGACACACACACACACACACACACACACACTGACACACTATATAATTTGTTCTGCAGTGCTAGGAATATATGTCACCTCATTCAGCCAAATACACTACAGCACTTTCACTTTCAATCACTTCTGGACTTAATCCCCCCAGAATCCTTGCATTTAGCACAAATTTTTTATTTTTACTTTTTACTTTACTTTTTACTTTATTTTTACTTTTTACTTTACTTTACTTTGCTCTTTGCACACCTTCACCCTACCTGTTACACATATTTTATGTTAAAAACATAAAAGTGTAATATTTGTAATGTTTGCAATATTTGCAATATTTGCAATACTGTGGTCAGTAGCAGTCGCTAAAGCATTTCAATGAATAGCATTCTATTGACTACGTATGACTGTGTATGTGACAAATAAATGGTATGACTATGTATGTGACAAATAAAATTAGAATTTAGGATATACATATGTAAAATTGAGTTTTATTTCATGTAAATATTTTGATAATGCTCTTTCTATGAAAGATCACACCCGGCTTCCAAGCCTGCAAGTGCCACATTTCCCCCGTGCAACTCCATTTAGCCAATCTAATAAGCCAGGTAGCAGCGGCCGGGTAAAAGCCTGAAGAGGGAGCGGGTTATCGGCAGCAGGGATCAGGGCCCCGGCTGTCGGCTGGCTGCTGCTCGGTGACAGCCTCCCGCCCCGGTGACGAGTGAGTCTGCCTGGGCCCGGAGCGCCTGACAGCGAGTGGGTGTGCGGGTAGTGTCCGTGAAATGCAGGCGAGGACGGAATGGAGCTCGGCGTGACAACGTGGGAGGGAGACGGGAGACAATTCTAGATGAGAGCAAGAAGCAGAGGCTGGCAACGCTTCAGCTGCAGGGGTTAGGTGAGGTCAGCGCAGACAAACGTCCGTGGAAAAGGAACACGCACCGCGTTTCCTTTGACGCAGGACTATTCTCACCACTAATGACTTTATATTTACAGCATTTAACGTCCTTATCCAGAGCGACATGCAATCAGTAGTTACAGGGACAGTCGTCCCCCCCCCGGAGCAATTTAGGGTTAAGTGTCTTGCTAAGGGACACATTGGTAGTAAGTGGGATTTGAACCTGGGTCATTCCTGGTGTGACCGTGTTTAAAACTGTACTGCGTGGAATCGCCAATAGGACAGTGAGAGCTGGGCTTACATCAACACTCTGGACAAAAGCTCTCAAAAGGAGTGTGATTGATGTAAAAACGAGGTAAAGCTTGATTGCACTGAACAGACCCCATTTCCCGACATGTCTGTTCCGGCTCCCAACGCGCTGGCAGCAAGCAAAAACTACAGTGCTGCTTGGCCTAAAGATAAGTGGGCAGAGCTATCAATATTTCTACTGTTGGAAACACTCCCGCGAGCTTCTGAAGAACCAGTGCGTTGGTTTTATTTTTTCTGGGAAAATGCCGACTTCCTGTCTGTGCCAAACATTGCGCTCAACTTCTATAGGCCGCTCTTCTCCTCGTCCCACCTCCCTCCTCCTCATCAGCATGGGGCTCTCCTCCTCATTACAGGGACACAAGTGGCCCAGCGGACCCGTAATCAGAAGGTTACAGGTTCGAATCCTGGTGGCACTGAGGTGCCACTGAGCAAGGCACCGTCCCCACACACTGCTCCCCGGGCGCCTGCCATGGCTGCCCACTGCTCACTAAAGGAGATTGGGTTAAAAGCAGAGGACACATTTAGTTGTGTGTGCTGTGCTGCAGTGTTTCACAGTGACAATCACTTCACTTTCACTCAAAGCTACAGACACCGAAACAGCGTGCCCTGTGGAACTCTCAATGTGTGACTGGCTCAAAGTGGCTGTAATTCTGCTCAAAGGCTGTTTTTCCGGAAGAGACTTCAGATACAGCATTAGGGGACCACTAAATCCGATATAAAAGCCAAAATGTTCATGTCATGGGACCTTTAACGCCACTATTCCCATCACTGATGGAGTCACATCTGCATCTGCCTTGTTTGTGTTGATCATGTGGCGCTGGAGCCATGGTCATGAGAAGCCTGTGGAGGGGCTCATTACGAAATGCTAATTCTGTACTTTACCCGTCACAGCTCCTAACAGGGAGCAGGAAACCTCGCCTCCAGCCGAGGGCTGAAACGACGGGCGCAGTGTTCCTTCGAGAGTCAGAAATGAATCTGATGTTCTAATCTCTGCGCTGTCACATCTGACAGTAATCCCAGCGCTGCTCACCCGGAAAACTCTATTACGGATTTTTCATATTTAATTATTGCATCAAAACAAATTATTTTATATAAATAACAAGAACAATTTTTTATGTCCTTGCGAATTGTGCCAATACAGGAATTACACTGAAGATGATAAAAATATCAATAATATTAGTAATAAAATGTGCTCTAATCCCCAGGGAATTTTGAGAAATTAAATATATGGCACGTTTTTGAGGATCTCCTCAGAGCTCCATAAAGGAATCATTTACTCGTCCTCTCCGTGGGCTCAGAAGGTCAAGGACGTGGCACTAGAGTGACATCTGAAACAGATTTAATACAGTCACGCTCATGAGAGCAAGAAAAGGTGTGAATGAAATACTTTTGCTGTACTCATCAATAGCGTCGGTGCAATTTGGGACACTTGACTGAAATTACATGAAGCGCAGAGGATTTCATGTCTCAGACCAACATGCGTCCCTTTCTTTTTTTTTACTCGCAGCCTGCCTGGGAGGCAGATTGTTTTCTGAACCCTCGTAGCCAATTAACCCAAAGCATACAAATGTAATGCCGTTATCTGTTTCGGGGGGGGGGCTCCGCAATTCTACACAGTCAAGGAAGAGATCCAATTATAGCCACAAAAGTACGTAGACGAAGGAGCATTATCACGAAGATTAGTCACATCTGGGGTGTCAAGACACTCGGGTGTCAGCGGTTTTAATTAAGACCCGAGAAGGGGGATTAAAATAGCAGGCCGGGAATAGAAAAGTAAGCAGGTGCCGGTGACAAAAAGTCACCCATCACACGGGACTGCATCTATAATCACAGAAAACTTAGGAAAAATGATTCTCTATTCTTCTTTTTTGACCATTTTTTTATTGAAATTTTGATTCAAATGTGATCAGTCAGTAATCAAAGCCTAATCTGAGCCTCTTGTCTGCTTTTACTTCTGTATTTCTTAACCACAACCCCCCCTTCATCTGCATGGCTTTAAAACGTCTTTATACTTCTAACATCCATACACAATTTACACACTAGACACAGAAAAGATTTCTGCAACATTCCAGTGCCGATGATAGGATCTGATAACTTTGGAGGCATGCGATTTTGAAGGATTGGACAGTTTGGGGCCTGTATCATATATATTTTTTCCCTAGTGTGTGTTTGAATAAGCCTCCGGTGTAGAGAAATAAATCCAGTGGGAACGAAGTAAGCCCTGAAGTGGGAGGCAGCAGCGCGGGACTCGTGGTGCCGTGGCTGGGCACTGATAGCCCAAAACGGGGCTGAGTGGGTGAAAGCTGCAGCGCAAAGCCTGCCTTGGCATCAACCCACTGACAGCGGGCCCGGCAAAAACACGCCAGGGAACAGTGGCCGGGGCGCATGGCTAACGGAGCTCTCAGCAAAAAAACGGCCCCAAACGCTCCTTCCCTTGCTCAACAGATTCTCCCCGCACCAACCAAGGGTTGCAAGAGTTGTTATTTCTGGCTTTATCAGACTTTGCACAGCCAGATAACAACAGCCTGGCTGCCCCCTGTACCTGTGCGGCATCCATGCTTGGACCTGATTAGGTTTGTTAATTACCGGCCATCGTCCCCGTCCATGGAACAGACAGTGGCCTTTGATGAGGGCTCCTCTCAAACCAACCCCGCTTTTTGTGACAGATGGCGTATGAATCATTCAGACAGCCCCAGATCAATTATTCATCCCGCCTAAAGACCAAACGCTTAGCTAATTGTCAAACGGCGGCCACCGCGCCAAGCGGTGCGACAGGCGAACAAAGAAGGCAGCGAGGGGGACGTGTCAGCGCTTACGCGTCCGCAGCGCGCGGTCAATGAGGAAGCTGACAGTTATTTTGCAACAGCGGCTTTCATATAGATGCCATTTTTCAGCAAGCGTTCTGGGGACTTCAGAGGCGCAACAGACGAATGCATCTTTAATCTGCAGCAAACAGACACACGGTGCTGCTGACAACCTGTGTTAGAATCATCATTTCAAATTCCCAAGATAAGCATTCATTTAAATGATGACAGTGTAAAGGCAAAGCTAATGAGAGTTAAGTTTTTATACTTTATTCTTTACTAAACATACATTTACATTTACAGCATTTATCAGAAGCCCTTATCCAGAGCGACTTACAATCAGAAGTTACAGGGACAGTCCCCCCCTGGAGCAACTCAGGGTTAAGTGTCCTGCTCAGGGACACAATGGTAGTAAGTGGGGTTCGAACCTGGGTCTTCTGGTTCATAAGCGAGTGTGTTACCCACTAGGCTACCACCACCCTCTAAACATAGATTACATACAATTGTAAATGAAGACGTTCTTTAGTTATTTTAAGGACAGAGCTGGCAATAATTTGGAATGGTATCACATGATTAGGCTTTGATGTGTCTTGTTAAAAAAAATAATAGCATATTGGCACAGAGATTTGTTTTCTGTTCGGTTTGATTGTGTTCAAAATCACCCGAACACCAACGTGGTTTCTACGTAAGTTGGTGGTCAGATGGGTAGCATGGGCCAAACAAGAACATACATATATTAAAGTTAAAAGCGTCTGCCAAATGAACATGACAGAGGTACCTTTTCCAAATGTACATATCAGGGATGGATCAAGATTAGACCGGCTGGTCTAATCTTGAGCTGCATGCAATGTGGCTCCGCCTTCACCTGCTAAATGCCCAGCAGTTCACGTTTTTATTTCAATTGTTGAGGACTTAACTCTGCATACAAATATAACCCCTTTAACAGAGTCTGCTAGTGTCCCGACAGGAAGAGCTACAGTTTTGTCAATAGAAGTGAAAAAAAAAAATGCAGCTACAAATACCATAATGTTCCCAGAGAAGCTGTTTCAACACAATTTCCAACCAGTTTAAATTAGCATGGAGTCCCCGCCCGCCCATGGCATTTCAGCACCACTTGTCTGCCAACAGCAGAGACTGCTTCTCTGGCCTTCGGTGGAGTGTGAGGACAACAATCCATGACACACACACACACACACACACACACGCACACTCACAAACACTTGTAGTCTGGATTCAAATGAATGTTTCGGCAACTCCGGCAAGTGTCCTTGTGACACATAACAATTCCGAACGTGGAAAATGTGCAGCAGACATGTGGCCGCAGCATCTGTTGCTTTGTTTGCTCCAATTACAAACCACACGTGACAAAACAGAGGAAGACTGCGCTTACTGCCCATTTCAGCACCCCTAATAGCACTACTTCCTGTTATTAATTTAGTTATTACATTGAATAAGGTGGTTTGGGGTCCGAGATGTTAAAAAAGGGTTCAAGAGGACATGACGTGTTATGAGTGATGGCTCCACCTCTTCATATCCCACAGTTTGGCATAACTGGCCCCCCGCAGACATAGAGTTCCGCTGGGTTTATTATACTGCCATGAGCACCGTCTCTCATTGTCCCTCATTCTTCCCACGTCTCTTTATCTCTCTCTCCCCGGAGGAAGTGATCCTCGGCGCATGAGCAGCATGGCATCCCGGTGACATTTTTACACAGCAGGGAATCAGATGCCCCGGGCACCCGCAGGGCTCGATGAATAATCAATAATTAATAATCACCCTGGAAAAAGGGACTCATCAGTGTTTTTTTTACGGATGTGAGCCACGGAACAAGACTTAACACTAAAAAAAAGTCCGCCCATGACAAAAAAACAAGGGAAAACCATGGAAAAAAGTCACATTTTGTAAAGAGCCTGTAATGCAGCAGTATGGATATCCCAGTCATGCCGGAATTGAACAGAGAATCGAGGCAGAATGGAGAAGTAGGTTAGTGTTTCAAATGGACTTTACCGCAGCCACAGTGCAACCATGGTTAATGCACCACCAGCAGTCTGAGGAACTCCTGAAAGGTGGTTTTTTTGTGTGGTTGGGACCTGTGCTTGTCTAAAAGAACATCAGGAATCGTGGCTTATAAAAAAATCCTACCATTTTAAGCCCTTTATAATGTTAACCCCATACAACCCGGCGCTGCATGATGAATAAGCCACATCAGCAGCAGTTTCTGCTTTTCAGAATAATATTTTCAGATGTCATATTCATCAGGTAAATAAACTATTAAGTTGCATATAGTGTTAACACTTTCCAAGTTCCCAGAAAACAAAATATTTGGATATAACCTCAATTTTGACAGGAATGGTTATAAACTGGGCTGGGCTAAATCACAGCTTTCTCAGCATCAGTATTTATCACCAAATTTTAGCAGAATCTGACAGGTGGTTTCCATGTTTTTCCTGATTATGACTAGCAAAGTATTTTTACATTTGAAGTAATTACAAGATAATTACAGGAAATATACAAGATCATGATGTTCTTTCAGTCCTGTGCTATTATGTTTCCTGATTGTTTTCACCTGTGTATGATTGTATAAAGCTGCCCTGTTTGTGTCTGTTCGCCGTCGGGTCATTGTTTGGTGACGTTTCCCTTGTCCTGTTCACCATGTATTAAACCCCTGTTTCATGATGTCGTGCATATACTTCCTTCTTCCTCGCCATGTCCAAACCATCGTGACATATGGCTATATTACAATGCTCACATTTATTACTTCCATTAATATTTAAACTGACATGCAAGTTTTCAATTGATACATCAATCACCTAATTACTGTAAAGTATCCCAGCCACTGCTGGTTAAACAGATGAGGATGTAATTACGGGAGTAACATCACCGCTCCCCGCCTGCTTTGGTCATGAGCGCCAGCAGCAGATTGTCAGGGTCCAAGGCTCAGTGGATGCTGCATGGTGGGACGCAGCGGCCAGCCGGTAACCAGCACAACGGCACGGCAAATGGAAAAGTGCAAATGGGAAATGAGCAAGGCTGATGCTGAGGGCTACAGAAGGGGTTGCAGAAGACGAGTGGCAACTGGAGAGAAAGAGAAATGATGGCCCTCCTCTGTCAGGCAAAAAAACCTGAAAGAAAATGCAGTTATCGCCCCCAGACAGACGTGCAGTGTCCATTGATCCTGATATACTGCCATATTCTAAACAATTCTACAATACAAGTATATTTTTATACACATATATGTATGAATTGGTTTATTGTTCATTTGCAATTAATCTGGATGGTGAATTTATAATACTAATTGTAATTGTAATAGTACAAATAGTGACTTTTATGATTCAGTGGCCTCTGCATAATTGCATGGAATGGGTGAGTAGAGTTAATAAAATGCATGACGTGAATAATAAAAAGGGACTGTCTAAAAGCACAAACTTTCAGTATTTGAGGGGATATGATGAAATCACATATTTTGCAAGAAAAAACTGTTCTGATAATCAATTTGCCATTTATTTTCAACACAGTGCTGATTTATGACCAGTAAAGTACATTCTTAAAGTAATCTTTTATATTAATTTTGAGGATTTTTTTTATATGTATTTTGCTGATTAGCTGTTGCAGTGCTGTTTTGGATTCACTGATACAATGATATTATTGTCTATCCCTCTTTTTGGCACATACGATAACACCAATCATGAGAGCTTCCGTCAGAGGTAGGTAAGGACACATGGCGGTGGTGAAAACGCATCGCTTCCAGTTCAATGCCTGATCGGTTCCTTCCAGTCTGGGTGACGGTGACACACCCACAGAGCTCAGTTTGTTGTCACCTTTCCATGATATCATGCTTGTTTTAGTAACAGCGTTATAAATCATGTTCGGTTGCAGTTATTGTTGTAGGGATGCGGTCGTTCCAGACGCCTCATGCTGCAAGGAACACATCTTCTTTTCACTTTCCACCAAGACAGCAAACCTCCTTCTCACACTGCGCAGCATCTCTGACTCAGACAAGTGGTGTATAAGGGGATCACACCTCACTGTTAGCCTACATGAGTGGTGGCCTAGCGGTTAAGGAAGCGGCCCCATAATCAGACGGTTGCCGGTTCGAATCCCCATCCGCCAAGGTGCCACTGAGGTGTCACTGAGCAAAGCACCGTCCCCACACACTGCTCCCCGGGCACCTGTCATGGCTGCCCACTGCTCACTCAGGTCGATGGGTTAAATGCAGAGGACAAATTTCACTGTGTGCACCGTGAGCTGTGCTGCTGTGTATCACAAGTGACAATTACTTCACATTAATCACTCTACAGATCAGAACAGGAACTTTCTAACAGGCGCGTTCCTCGTTCGGTATGGCTGCAAACAGAGCGGGGCTTTCCTGGGAGTCCTGTACTGAGGTGGCATGCTTTTCATGTAGCACAAACAGTTGCTCTGTGCACCATTGTGTATGATGAACATCAAACATGCGAATTGAGATCATCCATTTATTTAGCATTTAGAACATTTATTAAGCAAGTAAAAGCAAGTAAACAATGCAGAGAGCAGCAACAACAGCAAATCTACAGTAAAAACTCCAGAAAATTGATTTATGGATTGTACAGGGTCAATATGGGGAGGTTGGACAGGTTGATCTCTGATCTGTGGACAGAGCGAGTGACACCGTCACCCTGTTTACTCTGGTCGTAGCCACTTAGAATCTATGTGTGTGTGTGTGTGTGTGTGTGTGTGTGTGTGATGGATGACAATTGAATGCCTCTTCCAGTGGCAAGGTGGCAGTAAATAAAGCAAGAGGAAGATGTTCTGGAGGTAAAAAGCACAAACTTTCATTATTTGACCCAACAGCACTTTAGGACTACAAAAAATATAAAATAAAACATAATAAAATGTCCCAGCAACTCAGAAGTAGGAGCTGAACAGCACACGCTCTGATTATCTGCTCCAGCAGCATCTCTGCCTCCTGAACTGTAGAGAACCGGTCTGATCACCAGGGGAAGATGTGTTCTTTATTACTAATTACATAATTTCAGTAGTTCAGTTAACATTATTGTTAATTTTATGACGGGAATGGCACAAGCCAAGGGTGCATGGGCAAAAGTGCCCTTCACACCACCGATACTTCAACGCGTCCATTGATCAAGATGCACAAACCGGAATGCCTTCCGTGAATAAAACACACACTCAAGTTCTTGAAGTTTGAAACGTCTCCTGATATTAAGACGCGATTGTGTTTCTTGCGCAGGTGACATGACGCATTCGCATTTTGCTCAGGCAGAGGTCAAGGCTTGAAACCAGTCAGCTTCAAGGTTTTACTGCATGCGGCAATTCATGCTCAGTAAATTCATGATTCAAAGTGAATCATATGCCACATATCTACTGGTACATTTCAAGTTTTCCTTTAATATTCCCTTTGTAAGAATGGACATCGCGGGAGCCTGCTTTGTCTTGCATAACAGATGTCTGCAGGGGGAAGTGTAACATTCCTGTGTCGATGGTTGTGGGTGAAGATTCGACACCCCGGTTTTTACATGTCTTTTGTCCGACATCAACGTGCGAAGTATCAGCCGTCAGGACCGCCCACCCTCTTTGTCTTCACCAAATGGGAGGCACCGGGGGCGTGACATCAGAAACAACAGGTTCTGATTGGCCAGTGACAACTTCCTGTAGGCCAGTGACAACTTCCTGTAGGCCAGTGACAACTTCCTGTAGGCCAGGGGTATAAAAGCCTGCGCACATGTGAAAAATGGGACTCTGGGCTCTCTTGCTCAGAGGTTTTTTCCATCGGAAACCGGAAGGTTTCTGAGTCTTTCTCTCCTCCTCTTTTTCACTTCTCCCTCTTTACTTTTTCTTCTCATTTTTACTTTCTCTGTAACCTTGGTACCTTTTTACATTCAATATTCACATGTAACTACAATAATTATTTACTGGTGTTAATAAATTAGAAACTGTTCATTTCTAACCTCTGTTGTGCCATGCCTCTTTCTGCCAGATAACATCAAATTGGAGTGGTTGAATACAGTGCTTTGTGTGGAGGGAGAAAGAGTTTTTTCTACACACTCTATTCTCTTCTCCAACGCCACATGGTCTTCATGTGGTTTTTACACCTTCATGGCTGCCCACTGCTCACTAAGGGTGGTGGGTTAGAGTTCGTTGTGTTGTGTGCTGTGTATCGCCATGACAACACCTTTCACTATACTTTCACTATAATATCACTTTATACTTTATCACTTCACTTTATCACTTATATCTGCGACGTCTCCTCTGGTGAGCTGGGTGTGTCCGTACCAACACAGAAATTGCTTGTCTAGACGAGAGCTGATGAACTTTTACACATCTTGAACGTGTCGAGCTCGCTGCTCTGTCCAACATCTGCTTCCTTCTGTTGTAAGAAGTGCTGGTGCTGGAGGCTGTGGAGGACCTGTCCCCGGCGCGGTAATGATACTGTGGCAGGTGGATGCAGGCAGGAGAGCGGAAGAAGGGTGAACGTGAGCGGCGGAGAGATGACAGGTGTCTGTGTAGGGCGGCGTGCCGCGCCTGTCTGTAATTAAGACGTGGTCGTCTCTGGAGAGTCACCGTGGGAACAGGCCGACCTCGTCTCCTCAGCATGCCTCTCCTCGTCGTATTGCCCATCATCTCAGCGTGGCAGACGGATGACAGGAGCGACGATACGACTCCCTCTCTCTCTGTAACACTTCTCTCCATTAGGGACCTGTCCCTTCCAGCCAGTTGGACGAAGCTCAAAAATATCCGCGCCGCGAAACCCGCTCAGGACAATGAGGCCTGACAGCTGCCCGTCACGTCAGCCCAGACACCTCCGCACACGTCGCCGCAGCGACAACGGCCATAAATCCGGCCGCGCCGGCACGTAACGCCACTCCTGCATTCGGAGACCGCAATCACCACGGGTCACGCGGGCTCCGGAGACGCCAGCGGGGGCAGAGCCAATCTCAACTGTTTACACAAAAGTGCATAAAAAAACATCAATCAAACACAAACCGAAATATGTGTCTTGCCTGACCTCATGCGATCCGCGGTACGGCGCAATCTCCGCGCAGTCACGTTTTATTACTTTTTACATAGGCCACAAGCGTGGTGAAAAACAACATCAGAAAACTTCAGAGTTACAAACGAATCTGACCAGTTGTTCAAGTGAAAATACATGCACTGAAAATGCAATTTAAGGGATATGAAACATCCAATATCTTCCCGTAGCCTGTACCACAGCAGATTCACTGCATCCCTTCCAGACCTTTTTTTGGAAATATCTTGGGTGAATGTCATGTTTTTCTGGCTATTAAATGCAATGACCAATCATAAACTGTCATCACTTGTAGTCATGCCCTTGTCAAGCACTTACTAATCAATTTACATAAAAGCTATTTTACCTAATTATATTTAAAAGGTTGTAATAAAAAAAAAAAAACATATTTGGTAATTAAACCCTCAGGAATCAGTGCCACAGATTTTTCTTTCATCCATTTTAGTAACTATACAGAAGAAATACACACAATGCATGAGATTGTCAGTAATGTATAGTATAATAATGGTGTATCCCTGTATCTATGTATTGACCAAAGTCCTAATGGGGATCCCTGTCAAAAGCTTATGGGTGTAATGAACTGGAGCTGCTCTTGAGAAGCTATGCAGCAGGGTCAATTAAGCTGATTATGTGCAACAAGGGCACCATTAAAGATAAATGATTTAGGAAGCATGGATAACTGCACATCCGCACAAAGCCTCGTAGCGAATGTTTTCGCTGTAGGTCTAATGAATTCAACACAATTAAATCTGATTTGTAAAGCGATTTATGATTTTTTTTTTTTGCATGCTTTAGTTGAAGCTTTCACGTCTTGCGTTGTGATTCATGGGAAAGACCAAACGAAATCACGTTGACCTCCAAGTCTCCTCGGTCTTCTCTGAAATCAGTGTTTCCTCTCTCCAACGCTGGCGCTAGGACAGCGAGGGGGAAGAACGGCGTGCCATGTGCCTGCGCCCTAATGAGCGGGGGGAAGGACGACTTGCGAGACACAAGCGCCCATTAACGCCACTTATAGCCGAGGTATTCTCTCTCCGCAACGTCGCGCGGACAGATTCGTGTGTAAACCAGGCCCAAGATTACAAGGCCTAAATTTGCATCCAAATCAGCGCGGCGGCAGAGTTGAGCGATAACAGGCTTTAAGCAGCGCCAGCAATCCACTTATCCACCCACTTGGGTGGGTAAACTGGCCGTGCGCACTGCGCCGCCATACTGTGGTAAACAGCATGTCCTTTCAATTCGATGGCACCAGAGTGGATAATTGGGGTCATGAATTTATCACAATTTATTATTGTCCCATATTGACCGTTATTTTCTGTTACTGCCCGATTGAGAGCATCTGAACTGAAATCTGTAGAAACCAGGGACAATCTCAACATTTTGAAGATTCAAAACTTTAAATATTCAGCAAATATGTAACTGTTGAGATTGTATCGCAGGGATGTTGAAATTATTCTCATAATCTATCATTTCAAATCTGCATCAATGCCCTGCAGAACATAATTGATTAAATCATAATGATTTTGCTTGGTGATTTTATGGTGGGCAGCATTAAAAAAAATCTAGTTGAAAGTAGTGCCGGTAGTGACTGTGGCGATTGTGTACAGCACCATGCAGCACACAGGCATTCAAAATGAACGCCCTCTGAATGCCATACGTGTTTTGGTGCGAATTGTGGCTGCATTAAATTGCGTTTCACTGGCGTTCGCTTGACGAAGTTTAATGATCGACACTGTTTAATGCTTGACGCTGTTTAACGTTTGTTGGATTTAGAGTGAAATTGCCTGAACACACAGACCTAATGCTCCAATGAGCAGAAAAATGGGCAGTGCTCAGCCCGCACTCACCTGACGCTTCGAGCGCCAGAAAATGGAATCAAAGCCCTCGGTCAGAGTCCTTGACCGTCAGAGTCGGTCAAGCCCTGTTCAGCTTCCCAGATTGAAGTAATGCTGCTGTGTAACAGTAAGTGTGTGTACACATCGTCACCCAATGGCGACTTCTTTGTCGCGTCCATCGTCCAAGGCTGCCTGCTACAATTCATTAAAAGCTAATGGTGGCTGGTGACTCATCTGCCATTAACATTGGATCTCATCAGCAGCCACAGGCCATCCTTAATAAGATGGAAAGCCACTGTGTGTGTGTGCAAAGATGGAAGGTGAGAAATGGATGAAGATGATTCAAAATCACAGGAACAGCACAAATCCAAGTCCAAAACATCACAACTCATCTACTGGGGCTGGAGGACATGTAAAACAAATGAACAGAATGTGAACAAAGACTGAGAAATGGTATTAGTTGGGTCATGAAGGACCCAAAAGAAGGAGTCTTCACTGTCTGGGAAAACAAGGATGCATTTCCAGACCTAATTTGAAGGTGCATTTGAATAGGGTAGCCTACCTAGATACCACCTCCCAATTAGGATTAGGACTTAGGGGGACTGGTAATTTTCCAAATTCAAATTAAAATTTTATTTGTCACATACACAGTCATACACGGTGTGATGTGCAGTGAAATGCTTTTTGCGACTGCTACAGACCACAGTATTGCAAATGTTGCAAGTAAACAGGGTGGTAGTAGCCTAGTGGGTAACACACACTATGAACCAGAAGACCCGGGTTCGAATCCCCCTTACTACCATTGTGTCCCTGAGCAAGACACTTAACCCTAAGACTGTCCCTGTAACTACTGGTTGTAAGTCGCTCTGGATAAGGGCGTCTGATAAATGCTGTAAATGTAAATGTAAATGTAAGTAAACAATGAACCAATATGCAAATATTGCAAACATAACCAAATATTACACTTTTATGTCTTTAACATAAAATATGTGTAACTGGTAGGGTGAAGGTGTGCAACTGAGTAACAGACAATGTTTAAAGAAAGGTAAAAATTTTGCTTCCTCCCTTATTATTATGATTCTGTAGTAAAAACCCAGACACTTTCTGCAGTATAGAATCTTTCTGCTACAGACATCTAATCATCCCTCCCCTTTCAACAAGAGCAAGTCTCAAAGCATAAAAAACCCTCCGATTGTAGCCCTCAAGTACCGACACCCTGCTGATTTCACTCTTAAATTACCATATGGCCTGGATCATGTGGGGCAACCAAATCAGCTAAATCAGTAGGATGTTGAGCATGGCTGAAATGAATCCTGCTGCCGACTGGCCCTTAAGGTCACTTTCCAATTACAGTGGAAGGCTTCTGGACTATGAGAGCTCCTTTCATCACTTTTCACATACGGGCTGAACATAAGTTGATATGTTTTGTTCTTTTTACAGGGACCTCCCACAAGGTCAAGACTGGAAAGAGTCCTATTTTAATTCCTCCGCCTGGACAACCGCCCAGGAACCAGAGGGAGTTCGTTGTGTGGTGCCAAGAAGACAAAAGTTCCAGTTTTGAGAGAGAGGATAGGAGCAGAGGTTCTAGAGAATAATCAATATATGGAAAGGACACGGTGTTGTTAGGACAGTTACACAAGCTGCACAACCCTTGATTAAATTGGATAAAAATTTAACATCAGCTATTTATAATCAAACCAACTTTGAACAAAACCTATTATAGTACTATTTATAGTGCACTAAAACTGCCTGTAAAAAGCAGGGGTTCTTTCTGTACTTTGCATGCTTTCTGTCATATACAGTAACATTTCATGAATCTCAGTCATGCAGCTTTAACATTTATGGATTTATGATTGAAATGATCACCTTCCTCCACCACAACCTTTTTAGCTGAATCCCATGCAATATTTATTTCATGTATAAACCCTTAACAAGTGAAACCTTGTCCTTTAAAAGAAACCCCTTTTTTTCAGCAGTTTCAATCAGGTCTTTGAACTTAGAAAGTGACACTGAAAAAATTTATCTTGTAATTAGTGTCTTGAAAAAAATTGAAAAAAATGTAAATGGCCTTAATATTGAATTAATGAGCAAACACCATTAAAGGGTGAAGATTTTATATCCATCAATATTAAACTCTTGATTACAGTTTAATCTTGCACCTCGAAAGGTTGCTTGAGACAGGTCATTTGCAATCAGTTCCAGTCTAAACAAGGCATTTTTGATGAAGATCCTGCTGAAAATAACAATCGAGGTGCAATATGCCATAATAACAAAAAAGGATCATGTTATTATGATAATACGCTGAGGTTGTATGGTAATGAGCAGGCGCTTCCAACTTTTCATAATAACTTTCATTTTATCAGACAGAAACACACACACACACATTCACGCTCACAGACACGCACATACACACACACACACACACACTCACACACACCACATACACACATCACGGAGCAGACAAAGCCTGAGGCGTAGTGACATGGTGTGTTTGAGCAAACATCAGTGATGAGTTTGGGGTGCGAATCTATGGCTGGCAATGAACTCAAATGTCCCTGATTGACAGGTACGCGAAGACACACATATACACACACACACACACACACACACACACACACACACACACCGTCTTAACTGCAGCTCAACCCTGACTGACACTCACAGAGCAGGATGAGTCAATGCTGATAAATAATGAATCAGCTCGAATCATGTAAAATTCCCTATGAACTAGACCTCTGTTTTGGTTTCTGAAATAATGGAAGGATGGATATTTCTTATGCAAGTGAGTGAATGAGAGAGTAACAAGTCGGCAAACAACTAATTGTCCTCATGTCGTTCCCACCTCACACTACAGAAAGCATTAGTGCAGTTTATGTAGGTGCTTCACACTCTGCTTCCAACAGACTGCCAGTAGCACCAATAGAATCTGGCCTACTCAAAAATATACAGTACAGGCCAAACGTTTGGACACACCTTCTCATTCTATGTGTTTTCTTTATTTTCATGACCATTTACGTTGGTAGATTCTCACTGAAGGCATCAAAACTATGAATGAACACATGTGGAGTTATGTACTTAACAAAAAGTGGAGACCTGGCCTCCACAGTCACCGGACCTGAACCCAATCCAGATGGTTTGGGGTGAGCTGGACCAACAAGTGCTAAACACCTCTGGGAACTCCTCCAAGACTGTTGGAAAAGCATTTCAGGTGACGACCTCTTGAAGCTCATCGAGAGAATGCCAAGAGTTTGCAAAGCAGTAATCAGAGCAAAGAAACTAGAATATAAAACATATTTTTTTGTTAAGTACATAACTCCATGTGTTCATTCATAGTTTTAATGCCTTCAGTGAGAATCTACCAACGTAAATGGTCACGGAAATAAACACATTGAATGAGAAGGTGTGTCCAAACTTTTGGCCTGTACTGTACATGCATATGGTAAGTAAAAGAAATAAATGAAGTCCTCCAAAGTTTGTTAAAAAGGGGGGTAATGAGCTACATAGTTCAGACTACATGTGTATTAATTGAATGTGTGGACTGACACACATTCACACATCGTCTCTGCCGTGAGGTCAACACGAGAACAGATTTTGGTTTCGTTTGTTTTCTCTGCACAGCCGTTTCGTCGCTGCAAAGGCATTTTGGCAAGCAGAAAGAAGACATCTCCCGGCACTCGTTATTTGTCCATGTCATTTTGTTTCAGAGTCACAATGGTCCCCATCGGCTGTGCCTTAATGTTAGTGCCAAACAGACAATGCACAGCTGAAGGCGGTGCGATGTGCCGCGATAAAACTGTCCTCCTCTGGGGCCGAATGGGACAAAATGAAGCCGGGACAGAAAATATCCTATTCCTCCCCATGCTATTCATGGCGCTTCCTAACGTTGCATTGCGTCAGTGCATGATGGTGGGCGTGTCTGCTGCACAGGGAGTGCTGGATTTGCAATAAAGTGCTGTTTCTCACAAATAAATTGCATAAATGCTACTGATCTATGTGATCTATGTGGGGTGTGAAACCATTTCTTCCTGACATTCAGGGAATAATAGAAAAGCCTAGATTAAACCAAAAACCTGAAGGTCGCCGGTTCGAATCCCAAGGTGACATTGAGCAAATGCGCCGTCCCCACACACTGCTCCCCGGGCGCCTGTCATGGCTGCCCACTGCTCACCAAGGGTCATGGTTAAATGCAGAGGACATGTTTTGTTGTGTCACCGTGTTCTGTGCTGCAGTGTTTCACAATGACAAGAACTTCACTTTCACTTACTTTAGTCCTGGAGTAAAGTTAAAAAAAATTATTGTAGTCATGGACTAGGCAGACTGACCCACCTACAGTTTACAAACAGAACCAGACAAATGATTGTAATACACTGACACTGGGCATTAAATTTGAGCAAGGAGACTCACCCACTGAGGACCACGATGAAGTCCATCACGTTCCAGCCGTTCCTCAAGTAGGAACCCTTGTGGAATACAAATCCCAGCGCCACAATTTTAATCCCTGCTTCGAAGCAAAACATCCCAATGAAGTAAGCCTCCGTCTTTTCCTGGAACACGAAGAAAGAAACTATTAAGCTGCTAACCTGAGGGCTCATCCATCTGTCTGAGCAGAGTTAATGGAATATGTGCTTTTTTGCCAACATCAAGACAAAACCACTTCTTTAAAAAAATATGCGGTTCTCAATTCATATATAATTTTTCAAAAAACTGTTTTCTACTGCAAAAAAGGTTAATTAAATTTTTTTTTTGGGATACTAGTGGGTTAGCGTGACACCAATTTCCCAACAGTGGGTAGGAGTTTGTCGTGTCCAGACAGCCGTGGTCCAGGGGAAGGCAGGAAATCCAGTGGTGGTGGAATAAGAGCAGAACATATTTACCAAGAAAATCAACGACAAAATCAAATATCGGTTTACTCGGTGATAAAAAAAAAATGTGTATTTAGCTACATTTCACTTTGTGAAATTATTTGACATTAATTCAAGTTTCCCTAGTCTGTCTATAGTTCTGCAGTGGCTAGAAATGGTGATAGGTGTAAAGACTGCTTTGGTCATTCTGCTTCACCATTCAGAGAGTGAAGACGGTCAGATCTGGAATTTGTCCCCTTATTTCGTCATAAGGGGAAAGGTAACCTACCCTTCCTCAGAGAATTTCCCATCCCTCCTCTAAAACATTATCTCCACCGACCGTCATGGCTTCCAAATGTGCAAAGCATTGCAGTTGCTTGGCGATTGGATGTAAAAATGAGCAAAAATGAGCATAGTTTCCGTCATGTGAGACTCTGAAGAACCAGTGGGTTCCTTTACACGACAAACAGGAAGTGTTGATGACATCATTTCTGCAAGTGCCCATGCAATTATATAGGCTGCTCTCCTCCTCGTCCTGCCATAAGACCGATATAAAAGGAACAGATCTCAGGTCACACAGTTACACACCATTAAAACCAGTAGGCAGATGAAATCTTTAAAACTTTAGTTTTACTCCAAAGAGTCTCAGTTTCGAATCTCAGTGATGGAGTTTACTTTAAAGCCCTCTCGGGCAGGACATCTATAAAACATCTTGATCTCCTTGGGAGGGATGTGATGGGTGACCCTACCTTCACACCATAAGTGCATTCATCAATTTTCTATGTGAGCCACCATTACTCACAGCGTGTCTGTGACAGTAACACAGGGTGAGAAGTTCTGATTGAGAAGTTCTCTGTTTTCTGCACTGGAGGCAGGGGTTTTGATTGTTCTGCCGCTTCCGGTGGTTAGCATTGGTGACCGGTTGCCATTGAGTTTCGGAGGACTGATGAGACCACACTGAGCCCAGTGAGCATTACTTGGTGATAATTTTCCTTTTGTGACAATACATTATTTTCAGGCTCATTACAGAGGGTGTTTGACCTGCATTCAACATCTGGTGTCATTTTCATCGCATTTATTGTCACAGAGTGAGCCCAGTGGGACCGTGGGCTAACCTTTGTCCTCCTGCATTGACGCAAGTGACGTGCCATTGGTTTGGATAATTGGCTGTTGAGTTCCCTGATGGCAGGGAAATGGCTTTGCTGATAATTACCCAGGATGCTGTTCCTTTTGTCTTACTTTAATTGCAGCAGTTGACTTTAGTATAATTGTCTATAGACCAAAAAAGGCTGTTGGTGCAGTTTATGATAAAATAGTACAAATTTTCAGGTGTGGACCTAAGATAACATCCATTGCACTTAATTGCAAATTACAATTTTCCACTAAATTCAATATGAATATTCAAAATGGTTTATGTAAAAATATTAACATTGATATAATTAATATAATAATACAACCAGGCTATTCTGTAGTCCAACGTGGGCGGTCAGACATACCAGAGAGCTTCAAAGACATCTTCCCCTCGTAACACAGGTGGATCAACAACAGAATCATCTTCAGATCTAGTTTCCAGTTTACCGTAAGTCGTGCGGAAGACAAGTGCGCATAACAAATCCGTGTGCAACAATGCCGCCCGTTCATTAACAGCAGCTGCACACACAGCTCAGGTTTAAGAGTGTTTAGGCTCTTCATATGCAAGCATCAAAGCCAAGTGGTATGAGGAGGCACCCTTTTTTGGTCTTTTTTCACCACCCATCTGCAACAGGCCAAATACCCATTTAATCATTAGATCCACAGGTATGATTGTAGCACCAGTAGAAACAAGACAGATTGACTCTGATTCATACAGAAGTCCAAATGCTAGTTGTTCTCAGATTTGGTTTAAGATCTAGTGATATTCAATCACCAGATCAAACAATTATTATCACCTGTATGTAAAATTTCACATAGTTGCTAGTTCATCTTTAGCAGCGAATGATAAATAATTCTCTCTCTCACCAGTCTCTTGGACATGGGCGTCTTGTCATCTCCAGGGAGGTGCTGTTCCAGGGCCAGGACGATGCAGTTAGCGATGATGGTAGCTAGGATCATGTACTCAAATGGAGTGGAACAGGCAGGTTAAGGAATAACAGTTTATGTTGTTGGCTATCAACTGTGCTGTGTGCAAAAAACTAGAAAAATTTCCACTGCGACAAGGACTCCTGGCACTCAGTGTTGCCAGATTGGGCGAAAGTGAATTTGATAGTTTGGGAAAAATTGCACATAAGTCTTATTTAAGAATGTTAAAAAGTCTCAGCAGTTATATTTGTCAGAAACAATCGCAAATCTGGCAACAGTCTTTGAGCAACGTTACATACGATATATTGACGAGTGTGTCAGCAGGTTGCAATCACTCTGTTTTTTCTTGCATAAGTCAGACCATAAAAAAAAGTTAATCTAAGTATTCGCTAAAGAGGAAGGTCTTAAGATGTTGTCTGAAAATACTCAGCGACTGTGCTGTTCTGACCTCGAGGGGAGGTTCATTCCACCACAGAGAGGACAAGACAGAGAAGAGTCTAGATGAGTGTCTTCCTCATACCTTCAGCGGTGGAGGGACCAGGCGAGCAGTACTGGAGGGTTGGAGAGAGCAAATTGCAGTACGAGGTATAAAATGGTGAAACCCCATGTTTGCTTTGTAATCCAGCATCAGTATTTTGCATCTGATGTGGGCAGCTACTGAAAGTAAAAGTGATTGTCATTGTGAAACACTGCAGCACAGCACACAGTGCACACAACAAAATGTGTCCTCTGCTTGTAACTATCACCCTTAGTGAGCAGTGGGCTGCCATGACAGGTTCGGGGAATTAGAACCAACAACCTTCCGCTTCCTTACCCGCTAGGCCAACACTGGAGTGTATTGGCTATGTAGATAGGCCATGTTTGGTATCATTCAGTCTGATTAAATGCTGAAAATGTTTTTGAGTATGCATGCTTAGAAATTTCTTACTCAGCGTAATAAAAGGGAGACCTCCCCGGCAAAAAGATCTCATTATTGGTCCAAGTTCTCGGTCTTTCGTAAGTCTTCCTTCTTCTGTTGTCTTCATCCCAGTCTTCCTCTTCCATATTTCCAAACTTCCATCGAGCTTCAAGCCGATCCTGGATTTAGCGCTTGACCAACCTCTACTCAGACCTCACAGCTCAGAAGTCTGTGGCTCAACTTCAGCTCAACTCAACATTCACAGCACGACTTCATAGCCAATTATCTCCCGCGGGGCGTGGCACACAGCATCCACTCAGCAGAAGACCCGAGCAGAAACAGAAACACATGAAGCCAGCCGAACCCTGCAGATGTTTTTCTTGCACATTGCTGATAGCTGCTTTCTGATTGGTTGCATCTCTTACGTCAGCCTTTATCCAGAGTACATATCCTGCTTGTATGAATTTGAACCTGATATTTAGTTAAAGATGAAAACCATCCTACCGTTATAGTACTCATTATGTGTGAATATGAGTGCAAATGAAAACCGCGTTCTGTGTATTTCTGTCTCCCCTATTTATGGGTTTTATTGTAACAGATTTGCCTGTTCAATAAAACTCATTTAAAGTCATTTCTTATGAGTGCATTTAAATGTCACTGCACTGGAAAATATGTGGTAGGTGAATAAATCCGGAAACACCCTCATTATTTGCATACTGCTTTCATAATTAAATTTTACCACGAGACTAACTCACTGGACAAAAAGTCAATTGCTGGTCCTTCTTGATATTTGACTGTAAGTCTGTGTTTGAGGATTGGCTTAGCGGACCGATTTATTGGATCCCACGTACACATTCCTGTGAACTCCTGTGAACATTCCTGTGTGGGTTATTTTCCCCACACTTGTCCATGCTCAGTCACCAGAGACCCACTAAACCCTTCTTACAATGATATCTGTGGCAGAAAAAATGTATTCATGAGAACATTGTACTTTAAAAAAAGACACTGTGGATGAAAATCCCTACTATTGATGGCGTGTCAGAATGTGTCCATCCGCTGTTTGTTTCCCTCCTTCCTCCCACGTTCAGCAGCTCAGGCTTAATCCGGAGCACCTGGCAACACGTGCCTTTCCTCTGTTCTAACTGCTGCTGCCTCAGCCGCCTCCTCGGGGTTCCAGCTGGCACGCGCGTAAAAGCCCTTCGCGTTACACTGGGTTCGGCCCGAGATGAACTCCCGAGCTGAAGGCGGTGCCCAGGGGCCGGGCCCCGTGGGAAACGCGGGCGTGCCGATGAGAAACTACTGTCCGCAAATGATGGCGCTTGCTCCAACGCTTCACAATGTGTTCAGCACAGAGCTCCCACAGCCCCAAGAAGAAGGCAAAATTCATTCCGCGCCAGCGTAGACCTTTTGTTTGTCAGAGAAGAGGAGCAGGACTGAATCTGAAATAAATCTGCTTAGAGAACATCGAGAGAATAGTCATCGGGGCCGGCAGCTGTCAGGACAGCCAGGAGAGTCACGTTCCATCAAACTAACACTCAAAAAGCAGGGATCAGGGAAAAACACTAAAAATCTAAAAAGTCACATAAATGCTACGTGATCAGAGGCATCAGTCACAAATTACCGTTTACCAGGCACTCATGTACAAAAAACAGAATTCATTCTTTAGCTGAATCATGCCTGGCACTTTTTCTTGTCCGAAGTACAATATGAAACACTTATATAAAGTTTTATTATGATATACCCTTTATTCAGGGTCATCTAATAACTGGCTGAGAATGCAAAGGAGTAGTCACATAAACTCATAACTTGCAACCTATATCACAAGGTTTATCACATAATTTTTCAAAAGCATTTCTAACAATAAAGAAATGATCTTACATTGTCATTTAGAAATCTATTGTCCCAAACATAGGACATTCTTCCGAACAGAAAGATCTTAGTGACGTGGCTCTAGATGACTACAACAGTTAAATTACTGAAAATTTCCATCTGCAATTGTTGGTTTAAGAAGAAGAAAAACACCACCATTAGAGACCATAGAGGTTTCTCCCATTATTTGCAATTTTCCATTGTCGCAACCTCTGCTGGAAACCTGGACAGGACTTATTGCCAGCCTGGGAAAACCAGCAGGCAAGACTCACGTTTATCAAGTCCAGATGACATTTCCACTGCGGAAAGTTCCAGATCCTACATGAACTAGACTAGCAGGTATTTTTCCATTTTCTACAATGCCACCTACTGTCACTAAGGCTGAGAGAGAGAGAGAGAGAGAGAGAGAGAGAGAGAGGAAGAGAGAGAGAGAGGACATAAAAGAGGATGAAAGAGAAACAAGTGGCATGAAGGTGTGACAGAAACATAAATTAGGACACAAAAAAGAAGGCACGGGCACTGAGAAAGGTAAAGAGAGAGAGAGAGACAGAAAAGGCAATGCTGACTCTGTGCCGGGAGATGGAAAGTGTGGTCTCCACGGCAACAGGCTTCCACTCCCTGCCTCTTCTTGGCAGAGAAGTCGGTGCTCAGGCTTGGTAGGACCTCTGAGTGATCGCTGGTCCCCACATGCGCGGCGGAGCCACCCTGCCAATCAATACGGTGACGTGCCTTATTTAATTCTCTCCCTTTTATAGCTTCACCTCACACCTCAGAACAGAAATGTCAACCTCGGCATCGCTGGTCCAGCCAGTGTCCACTTGAGCTGAGCCAATATCGCATTTCTGAATATTATATGTAGTTTTTAATGATAACTTTAAGGGCAGAGTGGGTGAAAGGCTTCTTAAACTTTTGCAAAACTTCATGATGACATGACTTTGAATATTATGCAGGGTTGTTATAGCTCCACCACAGACAGTAATTGTATTTATTGCCATTTGAAAAATCCTAATAGCTACAATGATTGCAAAAACTAGAACAAGAGTGTTGGGAGACATTAAAATTAGGCCGATAATGTAAGTGATGCCATCACATATGAGGGATTGCTACAGTTCCCTGAGGGATTGCTGCAGTTCAACATTTTAGGCACCTCTAAAAATATACTGCATCTCATATACTGCATTCTGTGATTTCACAGAAAAAGCTATTTTTAAAAGTTATTTTTAATTGAAACAAAGTCTTGAGTGTATAAAATAAGTTTTTAGGAAGTTGGACCTTTCAGGATTCTTAATCATTTGTATCATGTAATGTATCATTTTAATGGGCTATTAGTCATAAATGTCATCACAAAAACACTTCACTTTACATGAATGGCTAAGCATTACAATTTTTTTTTTTTATTATTTCTACACGCACAATTAAAGCTCATGTGATGCAGCACCAGTGACATATTTTCTCAAGCTGACTGTTCATAGGTGGACACCCTACGCCTGGTAAGAGTCACACACAGCCCTGTGAGGCTCATGCATATTCATGTTCCCTCATTCATTTACTGCCTTTGCTGCGTGCTGTTTCCTCACAAAGGCTCTGCTGTAATGAGGGCTGTGGGGATCTGTGACTCACAGTGACGGGTTCTGAGCCGACTGTGCCGACACCCGGGTTAAAAATAGCCGCGGAGATGCGCTGATAGTGTAGCGTCTGCACGTGTGACGCTAGACTGGACTGAAACCTCATTACGGGAGATCTAATGAATCGCTGGGTTCCATCAGTGCGTAATCGAAGGAATGTTAGAGAAGGAGAAAGGAAGTCACTCTGGAAGTTTCGTCAGCTGAGCTGCAGCAGAACAAACCGATAAAAGAGGCCAAGGCGTCACCAGTGGTTCTGTATATTCACACACACACCAACACATGCATTAGCATCGCAAACAAACAACTGATCCAGGGGTTAACATTTCTCGGGAAAATTACAAAGCCGGGCAAGCAGACAAAGCCATTTAATCAAATGACATCTAATTTGGGCCTGTCGGTAATGACATTTATTCTTGTGCTAGTTTACTGCTGGTTTAACTTCTCTGAATGCACACAATCTTTTGGAAAAGCAAACAATATTTTTTTTTTAGCCAATTATAGTACACTTTTTAACTTGGGCTCCTTTCGAAACATTCTTTTAACTTCTTAACTTCTTTATATGGACACGCCCACAACACTAACCCTGATGGCCACAGTGAATGCCGTATTATGTAGGTCTTATCTGTGATAATAATTTGCATGTGAAGCATCAATTCATTATTTAGTGAAATTATGAATTATTTGAAAGCACTATGCAACTGGGAACAACAATACTTTGGACAAGGTAAATGTAACGACTGACTATGAAATATGGAAAAGTCACTGTTGGATTTTGAGTTTATGCTGAATTCATTAAAAAGAGCCCTGGCATTACAGAGCTCCCTGTATTGATTAAGTGCATAACGATCACATGCTATAATACTAATGCGCTCTGAAGATGCTGCAAAGACCACCCCCAAATCCCACCCGGCCCCCATCAGACCGCCACGGCATCAGCACGATTAATTATTAAAGGGGCACGCGGTCACCGCAGGGCACATCCTCTCGCCACACCACGCCCGGTGGGCATAAGACAAAGAATCGCAGCTGCTGAACCCCCACAGGCCTGCCTGTTCGTTTCATCGCAGGCCCACTCTCCACAATCTCCATCCAGCCTCCATCGACCAGGACACCCCCCGCCCCCCCACACCTGTCACCACCTTGCTCTCGGAAAAAAGAAAGAAAAATCGATCTGGTGCACTTTTAATTGTGCATTTTAATTAGGGAACTTTTTCATTGCCAGTTGCAAAGGGAAAGTGCCACCTTTTCACAGCCCACGTCTGCATAAAGCAGCGCACATATGCATTCAGCTGAAATATTAATGTGGCATGATGGTGAACGTGACCTATAAACTTTATTTATTATTTTGGTTTTCCTTTTCCTTGTGAATGGGTGTCTAATTGCAAATTTAAAATGTTGGTTATGGAAATATATATGTATCATTGTAAAAAAATTATGAACTAGCCCCACCATTCCAATAAATAAATAAGTAACGCTGATCTGCTAAAAACCTTCTGGCAGACGAGACTGATCGGTCATCATTACGCATGATGCTTGTTAATCTGATAATGATGCTAATTGCCTGAAACAGGATACTTTGCACAGAATGGGCCGCCACCCATGATAATATACCGCGTAGCGACCAGCAGCAGCACAGACAAAAGAAAGAAACAACAAATCTGAGGAGGCAACTCACACTGGAAAATCAGATCCACGTAAAACAAGCAAGCATCGTGGCACCGGTTAGAGCTGAAAGAGAACAGCTAGAACCCCATCAATCTGATCCATCAAGCGTCTTCCATACTCGCTCCGTTATCTTATTCGAATTCAGAAATAAGGCCCATGCCACCTGTCACATCTGGCTGTTGGATACGGTGGATGTAATCACGGACACAGTATCATGAAGAAAGCATTATGCCATTCGCTGTGTCACAGTAATTGAATTGCATGCAGCAGCAGTAACAAAGAATAATATAATCCAACAAGTGGGCAGCATGGCCACATGTCCTCATTTCAGATGATACCTGGTTCAAATCTGGGCTCCTTTCCTCCATTCATGGGTGCCCTATATTTCTGCTTTTGCCTTTGGATTTGCCGCGTTGCCAAGTCATTACAGACATTAGCGGCTCATCCCCTTCCGAAGAACGGCAAATGTGTAAGGACAGTGTATTTAACTGGGAATAGGGTTTATAATGAGTGTAATGACTGTATAGTTGATGGCAGGTTTGAGTTCATTGGGGCACATTTCTCATCCCAGTACACGGACACCTCTAGTTAAAACATTGTGTGATGAAGAGCTCTGCCCAACCAATGGCTGCTGATCCAGATACCTGCTCACAGAGTAATTAGTGCCACATTTTTATGTACATATTTGTTGTAAACTGATGCATTAAAAGACAAGCCAGATATTATTATGCTACCTGGAATTAAAACTTTGTCCTTGTGTTCTGTTCCTTTCCTTACTAGTAACATTAGTGGTGTTTGCAGCTTAAATAAGGGTTCGTTCACTCATTTGCATCTTTATAGAACCTTTTGCGGGGAAACTATCTGGAACGTAGTTATCAATGCATGACATGGACCTCGAGTGTGCAAAAAAAAAAAAAAAGTAGAAATTGAAAGTGACACGCACAGCCGATCCCTGCACACACCATCTGTCGAGCTTTTAATTAACATCACTGCTAATATGGCAAATATGAATACTGATGCTGAAAAAAAAACAAACCCTGACGACGCTGTCCGTGGTGCTGAACAGACCGCGACCAGCAGGGGGCGGTCTAGAGAAGGGGGTGGTTTCAGCTTGGGTCACACTGATCTAGCATCCAGCAATAAAGTGGACGTGCTTAACATTGATATTCATATGCAAATGAAAATGTGGCCTATTGAATAGTATTAGAGAAAAAAAAATCATATTGTCTGTTATAGCTATTTTAAGGTGAATCGCGTTACCTGGCGTGTTTTTTACACGTTAAACCCTTTAGACATTATGTGCACGTCCCAGGTCTCCTCGGTAAATGACGGACCGTTAGAAGTAAAGGATATGGCCACTCTATGATCTTCTTGGCGTACTTCCTGACCACGTTGTCCTCCCCGAAGATGAAGAGGGACCTGTTGAGGGTGAAGCAGTTCTGGCGCACCGGGATGGGGTTGTACAGCGCCATGGTGCGCGCCCGCTGCGCCTTGGTCTGCTTGAAGGCTGGAGAGACGCCGCCCGTGGACACGGTGCCCTCGCGGCTCCTGTTGCGCTCCGAGCCGCCATCTCCCGGTCCCAGCAGGCCGGGGACGTCGTCTCCGAACCGGGCCATTCTGCGAGGCAACAGATCAGACAAGACAGGATCTCGGTGAGAATAGGGCGAGGTGGGGAAGGAGGGGGAAACGAAACATCAAATCGTCTTCTGCCTTCTTTCTTTCTTTCTTTCTTTCTTTCTTTCTTAATCCATTATTGTCTTTTGAGTGGAAGAGAACGAAGCAGAAAGAAACACGCAGTCATGTCCGCCCGGACCGTTAATCCGCGCAAACTGGCCCCCCTGTCGCAGCCCCGGTCTGGGCGAGTTATGGAGGAGTTATTAACGAGTTATTAATTAAAGGTCCGCGTCGAAGCCCGCGTAAAGCCCGCAGCTGTGCAGACGGAAAGACGGAAAGTTTTCTCGGCGCGCCAAACTGGGGAAGTAAAATCCGTGTCCGAGGCGCACAACAGGCACATCCAAAATTGGACTTTACTTTAGTTCGGCACCAATAATCCAGGTTGGCTCTGTTCCTTACACGAGTGCACAAAACGAGGTAAAAATCATGGGTAATAATAACTTTTGCTCTCTTCCCCTTCGAGCTGGTGCGGGAACTGAACTCCGCGTTGCACCGTGTTGCGTCTGTCTGGTGGAAATGCGCGACGAGCGCTCCTCGCTCGAGGGCGCCAGCGGAGGTGAGAGGGGCTGGGGTTGCCATGTCTCGCAAGAAAAAATAAACCAAATCGACACCTGCCAAAAAAATTTAAATTAAAATAAAACCATCTGGCATTTGGTGGAGACACAAAACAAAACAACAACCCCAAAACAAATCGATGCCCGGCAAAAAAAAAAAACACCTGGCAACACCTGGCAAAATATCAAATCGTTACCTGTCAAAAAAATTTGTACCCAGAAGGAAAAAAAAACAAAAACCTGGCAACATCTGACAAAAATACACATCAGTACCTGGCAGAAAAAAACCCAAAAGACCTGGCAACACCTGGCAAAAAAAAATCGGTACCTGGCAATCTCGACCCCCCACCAGTCCCCGAAATAAGTTAATAAAATATAATTGACCCCATCGGGGAAACCATTTATTATACATTAATCAACATGGATCCTGACGTCATACAATCTAAATTTGCAGCACTGATATTTATTAGACACCAAAGAGTACTGATTACCTGGAATATTTGGTCATATTTGCTCAAGGTCTAGTAACAAAAAATCGAAACTTACTTGGATCCACTTACATGGATCTGACAGCACTGATTAATTGGAAAAAGAATTGTGGTAGCCTACATTATATTCTTAAATTATCTGATGCTCTAAAACTAACATTTCTAACACTAAAGGTTGGAAATCTGGTGAACTGGTGCCAGAGGAACAATCTCCACCTCAACGTCAGCAAGACAAAGGAGTTAATAGTAGACTTCAGTACAAAGCAGGAGAGGACCTACCAGACCCCTGTCATCAGCAGGAGCCCAGTGGAGAGAGTGGACAGCTTCCGTTACCTCGGAGTTAATATCACGCAGGACCTGTCATGGTCCTGTCACATCAACACCATGGTGAAAAAGGCCCGGCAGCGTCTCTACCACCTCAGACGCCTGAGAGACTTCAGACTGCCCTCCAAGGTGCTCAGGAACTTCTACTCCTGCACCATAGAGAGCATCCTGACGGGAAATATCTCGACCTGGTTCGGGAACAGCACCATGAAGGACAGGCGAGCCCTACAGAGGGTGGTTTGATCAGCCGAACGAATCATCCGTACCAAGCTCCCTGACCTTCAATCTATCTACAGCAAGCGGTGCTGTACCAGGGCCAGGAAGATAGTGAAGGACCTCAGCCACCCCAACAATGGACTCTTCTCTCTGCTGCGATCAGGGAAGCGCTTTCGCTCCCTGAAGTCCAACACAGAGAGCTTCTTCCCGCAGGCTGTCCAAGCTCTCAAAAACAGTACATAGAACTCCAGCACTTTCACCTCCAATCACTCCGGACTCTTTTGCACAAAATCACTCTGCGCTTTTTCTCTTTTCTTTAAACATTGTCTGTTACTCATTTGCACACCTACCAGTTACACATGTTTTATGTTAAAGACAAAGAAGTGTAATATTTGGTTATGTTTGCAATATTTGCATATTGGTTCATTGTTTACTTGCAACATTTGCAATACTGTGGTCTGTAGCAGTTGCAAAAAGCATTTCACTGCACATCATACCGTGTATGACTGTGTATGTGACAAATAAAATTTGAATTTGATTTGAAAATGTAATAAAAATGTCAGCAGAAAAGAGTCAGTTTTAGTGGGTCTAGTTAGAACACAAATGAACCTAAAGAACCTCAAGGTCCTGGAAGCCATGCAGGGGATTCAGGGATCTGGAAACCTTTTGGTAAACACAATAACGGAAACACAGATTCCTATTATTTCGAGCTTAGAGGAGCAAACAGTGGAGCAAGAGGACCGGGAGTTAGATAATTGCCAGTTTACAGACCCTCTTCCAGCGCATGGTTCCTTGCCAGAATGGGGGAGTTTCTGTGCTGCCAGGTTCCTTTTGACAAGTCTGTATGTGTGTGTGTGTGTGTGTGTGAGTGTGAGAGAGAGAGAGAGAGAGAGAGAGCCAAGAGACAAAGCAAGAAGTGATCACAGATGATTCTGAATAGAAAAGTCACAATTTGACATTTCTACATCACAATTAATCCATCAATCCTCTGGGAAAACATCAATGCAAACAGATGATTTTTAGGGGATTCAAGTGAATCCAGTGTATTCTGCATATTTCAGTGTAAATGCTGATGAAGGGTAGTCCATCTTCTGGCTGCAACATTAATTCTATCACATTTTGTTTGCTAACATATGCTGCACTATGCAAATGCCAATTAGAGTGCAAGAAAGAAAAAAAATCACGATGAAACACATCATGAATAATGTGTGAAGAAACACGTTTATTTAGAACAGGGTTTATTTTTGCACCGCTAAAAGTTGGCAGCGGGGAAAACAGCGCTTGGCGAGAATGGGCATGCATGCTCCCTTTGTGCCAGCAGCACTGTGGCCACTGTATTTCATTCGAGGTTAGTTAACAGGTTAAAGAAGCACGCCCAAATGCAAGTCCTGAGGGCGTGCTGGTCCCTATTAATTACCTCTGCACCTAGACACCCTCCTCTACCGCAGTAAAAATAGGGGTGGGGAGTACAAGTACAAATATAAAGAGACATGTGGGGGTTGTGAATAGAGATCTTTGGATACAAAGAAAGGGGGGGCAAATGGGGACATGTTTGTAGAGAGAAGAGAAGAGGGGGCAGAAAGTAGTGGAGGGGAGGGGGTTGAAAACGTACACGGAACAAGAGAGGCAGGAGAATGAAAAGGAAAGAAGGTTCAGGGAAGTGATGGAGAGCAGGTCCTCTAAAACAACCCGACAAAAGGCCCGCAGACAACAACCAATTACCCAACAGCACTTTTGTCTAAAAAAGAATATTAATAAATAAATAACCAGCTAACCCAGTGGACAAACACATGTTCAGCTATAAGAGAGTGTGTGTGTGTGTGTGTGTGTGTGTGTGTGTGTGTGTGTGTGTGTGTGTGTGTGTGCGTGTCTGCCATATGTCAGCACATTCTCGTAACGTTCCAGTGAATGCAGGTGATGATAAGAGCTGGGGCTGCTGGAATAATACAGAAAGTCCCATCAACACCATCACACTTCTTCTCAGCCATTGGCACTGGTGTGGAGCAGAGGAAGGGTGGAGAAGCTCAGCAGGTCAGATGGTCAACGATTATTCAGTGAGGTTCCTTGCATCATGAGCCTTATTCTGCATATTGTGTTTTTGTGTTATTCTGCATATATATGAATGTTGATTTATACTGATTCAAATTCAGGGGTGATAACCAACATGATCAATTCAGATCATGCTCATTGCCAATTAATTTGGTCTTCAGTACTTGAAACATCTAAGCCTGGAGAACTGAACTGGAACATGAACTGGAGAGTCAATGAGATTCACGAGAAAACTAAAAAATTATCCACTCAATTTCAGCGCAGTTTAACTTTTTCTTGAACACCCCATTCATCCATCCCTGTGAGTGAAATATGTGACACCTCTGTCACAGATGTTACCATGGCAACAATTAACCCTTGAATTTTTTCATTGTTTCTCTACTTATCAGCCTCGAGGCCTCCTGCCCCGTCCCATGACCGACCTGTCTTGAAGGGGCAAGCCAACAAATGTCACAACTCCCCAGGACACACCCTGCAAGGTATTCACACAAAACTCTCACTTGCTAAATATAACTGAAGCATGATGATGCATATATTTTAAATCATCACCAAATCATACCAGGGAAAATACATGTGTGTTAGTAACATCATAATGAAAATAAAAATTAAATTAAAAATGTTTTGCAGAATAGTCAATGCAGTTCAATCACATCCATTTACACATATAATACATATCCAGTACTGGCCAAAAGTTTGGACACACCTTCTTATTCAATGTATTTTCATGACCACTGAAGGCATCCAAACTATGAATGAACACATGTGGAGTTATGTACTTAATAAAAAGTGGAGACCTGACCTCCACAGTCACCGGACCTGAACCCAATCCAGATGGTTTGGGGTGAGCTGGACCGCAGAGTGAAGGCAAAGGGGCCAACAAGTGCTAAACACCTCTGGGAACTCCTTCAAGACTGTTGGAAAACCATTTTAGGTGACGACCTCTTGAAGCTCATCGAGAGAATGCCAAGAGTGTGCAAAGCAGTAATCAGAGCAAAGAAACTAGAATATAAAACATGTTTTCAGGAATTACATAACTCCACATGTGTTCATTCATAGTTATGATGCCTTCAGTGAGAATCTACCAACGTAAATGGTCATGAAAATAAAGAAAACACATTTGAATAAGAAGGTGTGTCCACGCACACACAAATATGCTCAAACATTGACAAACAAGAATCTTGAGTCAACTGCGTGCTGTATGGACAGGTGATCAGTGTGTGCATGTGTAGTGAATGAGAGGGGCGTGTCCTCCGGTGAACGTGATCCCTGTCAGGATTGCCTGCAGCTGGGCTCCACACAGGAATCCAATCCTGACGCCCCATAAATGCCGGAAGTTTCCGCCCGTTTGGGGTCGCTGGCATTTTCGTGAACTTCAGTTGGTAACACTGTTTGTAATTTGAGTTCTGGCAATCGCCACACGCCTACGGGTTAGTTTTAGTTTGTCTGTATTTAAGTTAAATCGTTTTCGGCCACCGCGCCCGTCTTTATTTGTGTTTATTGTTTATTTAATAATAAAAACCCCTTCCCAGCATGTCAGACCTCTGCGCTTCCTTCCCCCGTAAGTCCGTAGTCGTGACAATCCCGTGTGTACGTGAGGTGCTCGGGGTCTGGCATGGGCGTGGCCAGGCATCACAGACTCCAAATGGTTCAAACATTCATGACAAAAAAAAGGACATAACTGATACTGTACCTGTTTTACCAAGGGACATTATTCTTCTTTTCTAAATACAGCTTATTTAGATCTTTAAAAATTAATGCAAACCTGACAGCTGATTAGATTTGCAGATTTATACTGCAGTTATTACCTGCAGTGACAGGTAAGTGGAGCGGGTGTCCGTTCGCTTGTCCGTTAGTGACCCCTACTGGACAAATAATGCGCAGACATCTTGACATCAAAACTTCCATTTACATTTACGGCATTTGGCAGACGCCCTTATCCAGAGCGACTTACAACGTGCTTTCAAGTTACCATCGATGAAGAGATCAATTCCGGTTCACTAGGACCCCAACTATGAATACAAAAAAAAAAAACTTCTCCTCCTCATCCTCCTGATGTCACAATCAGTTCTGGGCACAGTACTTTAAATAAGTAGATCCCTACACACTGCTCCCTGGGTGCCTGTCATGGCTGCCCCCTGCTCACCAAGGTGATGGTTAAAAGCAGAGGACACATTTCGTTTTGTCACTGTGTGTTGTGCTGCAGTGTTTCACAATCACTTCAGTTTCACTAAGTTGCTTCTTTTGAAAAAAAAACTAACTGCATTATAAAAACATTTATAAAAGTAAATAGTAGTGTTTCAATAATCCTATATTTCAAATGTTTAAGAAACATTTGAAAACTCACTTGTTTAAAAGATATTTCAAACAAGTCTAACACTAACACACACACAGTCTAGCAGTTAACAATTCCCTAGCATGTTCTATTCTTGACAGCCTTATCAGGGCTCTTAGTTTTTGACTCACAATCTATGGAAACTGAATGAGAATTGCTGGTGTCTTCTCCTTGTAAGTCGCTTTGGATAAAAGCGTCTGCCAAGTAAAGTAAAGTAAAGTAAAGTAAAGTAAAGTAGATACCTGTTAGTCATACCTGGGTTTGTGCTGCTATCAACTTTCTGGACCACTACTTTTGATGAAGCGTGAGACGACGATAGGCACTTCATCAGATTAGAATTGTTCGTTACCGACGTAAAATGTACATTTAAAATGTACATTATTACCTTTCATTTAAAAAAGGGTCATGTCTGTATTTACATTGTAAAAAAAACACAACTTTTGAACTCGCTGTGTCTCTCCTGCGCATGTGTGTTTGTGTAAAGACCCTCCCACCTCTGCCTCTGGTTGGCTAACCATAAAGTTTAACTCAACCTTAGCCAATCACCATCTCTTATGCGGATGTCTCGGCCCTCACCAAAGAAAAATAAAAAAACTTTGCTGCTGCTGTGGCTGGCTGGTTGGATGAAAGTTACGCATTGAAGGTAACATTAATGGCATTGAAATGATGAAAACAGTAATTGGTTAGATAACTGAAAAATAACTTTTCAAATTTGGGGGCAAAATTTTATACTACTAAAAAAATGTATACTACTACTACCACTATTGCTAATAATAGGTCAACACAACACATAGATGTGAACAATCCCAAAATAAGATAAGATCAACCTTTATTAGTCCCACAAGTGGGAAATTGCAAACATTAGAAACAAACATTAGAAAAACATTAATTTAATCTGCTGTAAAGTCAGAAGCTGGTTTCATGTTCCTTTTATCTTATCTCATTTTAGCTCAATACATGTACAGTCTTCTGAGATATTTAACATAACCAGAAGAATCCCAAAGTCATGAGGTTATTATACATAGTTCTGTTACTTCTACTTCTGTAAATTAAACAATCCATCACTCAAGGTCCAGCATCCAGAATGGTTGCATAATGGAATGAAATGCCTCCGGTCATAAAGACAATCTGCCAAGCAGATCAATAGCGGCGAGGGGAGGGGCAGCATATTTCTTCTGTCTTCTGCCTAGTCATTCTCCAAACATAAACTGGCTCCATTCACCCCAGTTCACATATAAAGAAAGAAAGGCAAGAACCTAGATGTGGACCCGACTGAGCTGTTAAGTGCTTTAACAGACAACACAGGAGCATGATCTCCATCTCCTATTATATTAGTTAGCCCTCAATTTAGCACACGGTGCACACAGTGAAATGTGTCCTCTGCATTTAACCCATCACCCTGAGTGAGCAGTGGGCAGCCATGACAGGCGCCAGGGGAGCAGTGTGTGGGGACGGTGCTTTGCTCAGTGACACCTCAGTGGCACCTTGGCGTGTCGGGATTCGAACCGGCAACCTTCTGATTACAGGGCCGCTTCCTTAACCGCTAGGCCACCACTGGCCCACAAGATGCCCCATAAGATGCCTGCTCTGATTTATTCAAGTCAGCATGTGGAGCGCAACAGGCAGCATGCAATTTGGGAGGATGCTGGGCATCACAGCAATACATTGAAATCTACAAGCCAAGAGCACAAATAATATGCCTCATATATTGTGTGTATATTGCTTTTTAGCTGAATGAAAACATCCACAAACCATTTTAAAAGATAAACATGGTTGTAAAATTTGCACTTTGCATCCTACATAGTCTAAAACTCGATGAGACTCACCATTTCATACTGAAAGTTTTTCTTGGGTAAGAATATAATACAAATGGGTAATATACATAATATAGTGTATGCCATTCTCCAGATTCAGCCTTCACACCATAAATAATTGTATACTGTGCATGTATTTGTTTGAATTATTATTTGTTTTTATTGTGCTTTGTGTTGTTTTTATTAACTACCCCTACTGATGCTACTAAAGCTCATCAGCTGATCACTTCCTGCTGCAGTAGCTCGTTCGTGGGCAGGCTTTTAAAATTCTCAGCTTTAGGACTAGGAACCCCTCACCCCTTCAGAGTGAGCGCTGCTGTACCACCTTGTTCCACTAGAGGTCGCCCACCATCACCATACGATACAGCCCTGCGGAGATACTTCTCTTCCAAGAACACTCTATATTACCGATCAAGGGGCCTTACGTGATGAAATATAGATATATAGAATATAGTACAACACACACACACAGATAACCAAGAGTTCAAAATCAAGTACAATAATATGATGGATTCCTGGATGGATTTTCACCGAAGAGGGTCTAACAGGTGGATCCAGTGTGCTGCTCTTAGCAATATAACCACAGAGGGACCCCCTGTCTGCCCCTACAAAATTAACATATGACAATTAATGGACCCTGAGATGCCAGCAGCACAAAAAAATTGTCACCTTTGATATTGAAATCCCCCCTAAACATGCAAGCTCGTGATTCCACTGCAAAGGACAGAAGGGACCCTGTGGCTTCCCGTTCACTTTTATATTTTACAAATGAACCTCTGAAAGACCAGCACGGCACTCTCTGTTTCTGAAATAATCATCACAGCCGACAATGTATCCTCCGGAGGAAAAAAAATCTACAAGTAAACTCAATATCTTTGTTGGTAGAAAGAGATCTTTGGCAGCTGACGTCTTGTTTCTGATAGAAGCTGGATCGCCTTGGTAATGTGTCCATGCCACACTAACCAAAGGAGTTCATTAGTGGAGTGAAGAAGAACCTCTTTACTGCACACTGATGTCACATCTGACAGAACCACGTTCAGTGGCACTGTCTGCTGGTGCCACATCACAAACGTGACATGAGAGAAAACCGAGCCTTTCATATCAGAACTGATTAATAGGGAATTGTGTTCACAGGGATCTCTCCCTCTTTCTCTTCCTCTCTCTCTCTCTCTCTCTCTCTCCCTCTCTCCCACACAGACACACACACAACAAACACAATGGGATTTGTCTGGACTTGCTGTTATACTCTCATGACAATTTCCTGAGCAAAATGATTGTAAGAGCAGAGGACATCGCAGAGGATGTTTTTTTTATATTAAAAATGATCCTTATTTTTTTTTTTATTATTGTCCTTCCTTTTAAATTACAATATTACAATACAAAAAAAAATCATGTGACTTTTTTTTAATGTAACATTTCATTTATAACTATACATGGAATTCATGGCAGCGCTTTCACTTCCACACTAGAAATCAATTTAATATCACATGAAAGAGCTGCAGTGAGTTCTTACTAAATTGCTCAAAAGTTAGAAACAAAAGTACTGAATACAGGAGCGTGAAAAGCAAGCAAGAAGACAGCTTGCTCCTTTCCTGTCTTGTGTTCCCCTGGTTATCCTGAACGTGTTCTCCTGTGTCTTTGTATATACACCTGCTTATTATTCCCACTGTTTGCCAGCATGCAGTCGGGCATTAATCTGCTGCGTTTGGCTCTCATTCCCTTTTCTGTCATGGCTTGTAAATAAAGAGAAGATAAAGTTCTACACGTCTGCATCATTGCCTACAACTGCAACACAGTCTTTAGCCTGGTGAGGAAAAGAAAAATGTTTATGTGAAGCATGATGAAGTGCTCTGTAGCCGTGTGGTGATGCATTTCCACCATAAAAGCCAGCTCTCTATGACATAAATGCAATTTATTAGGTCACTGGAAAGGCAGCAGTGCGACGCCAAACATGAAAAAATAATATATACAGAGCAGTACTATATAATACAGAGTAATACTAAAATATGTTCTCATGCAATGTGAGACTTGTACTTAAGGAAAATGTGCTTTCTCAGATTTGTATTTTAATAAATTTGCCAAAAACTCATTTACATTTACAGCATTTATCAGACGCCCTTATCCAGAGCGACTTTCAATCAGTAGTTACAGGGACAGTCTCCCCCTGGAGCACCTTAGGGTTAAGTGTCTTGCTCAGGGACACAATGGTAGTAAGTGGGGTCTTCTGGTTCTTAGGCGAGTGTGTTACCCACTACCTCAATAAATTTTGTGTATGTAATATGTAACATGTAGAAAGTGATGCGCAGTGAATGGCATTAAACGGGATTTGAACCGGTGACTTTGTGGTCTTCTGGTTCACTAGGCAGGCTACTACCACCCCTTTCATCTGTGGCCAGATGTCAAACTCCCATTTCAGAGCACAGGAAGTAAATTGGTGATTATTATTCCATCCACGTGCCTTTCATAATGGCTCATATAGCAGTCATAATCAACTTGGTAACTACCAAGATCCAAGTGCATGTAGACATACAGGATTATGGGTAAAAGACCCTCCCCCCTTCCCCCCACTTCCCTTTACCCAGCTGTAATATGTAACCTAAAGTTGACCTTTATGGGATTTTTAGCAGAAAAAAAACACCACCAGACCACCACTCTGAGCTCCATTTGACAGAGCAGAATATGTTACACGAAGTAACAGAGCCAATGACAGGTTCTGACCTGACGTCAGACACTGACAGGTGCAGGGTCGGTCCCTGTTCCCCCGCCAGCGCCCGAGGGCTGCAGGTTCTACTGTTGCAACAGAAATCCTCTCCTGTCCACTCACGAGGCCAGACATCTCCCCAGCTTTAAATTACATCAACTCTCTGGCTTCAAACTCATCTGCGTGCAAGATTTACCCCGACATGTCGAATTAATCAACACCGGGGAGGCTGCTTAATGAGACTTCACGAGAAGGTTCCATCAACTGAGACTCCGATGCAGTTTGATACAGTAGATACTCCAGAATATGAAATATTTATGCAAAGTTTTCCAGATTTATTAGAGCTTTTGCTGTAAACAATCCCCCCTAAAACATTTTTTTTAAATAAATAAATAAATAATCTCACACACACACACACACACACACACACACACACATCAACTAGCGCAACATGACGAATACAAAATCGGTTTACATATGAATGAAATATGGAACCCATAGAAAATTAGATTATGAAAAACAGGGGACTATACATCTCATGTCTCATCTCAGGCTACTTTGCATCCACATGTCCCCGTCGTTGTTTCGCCCACAAGGGCCAGAACTGCCAGATGTCTTAAATATGAGAGTAAAGTTCATGATTGAATAAGATTAAAAATTAAATCCACTGACAGGTGAAGACACATATTATCTTGTTACTTGTCAAGAGGTGGGATGTATTAGGCAGGAAGTGAACACTCAGTCCTTGAAGCTCATGTGTCGGAAGCAGAAAAAATGAACAAGTGGACCGTTTTTTTTTTTTACATTTTCAGAAGGCGGGAGGAAATTATGTTGTAATTTTTCCTAGAAATCGCAACATGAGAACTAGTATTAATGACACTGCAGGATGTTCTGCAAATGTTCATCAATAAGTGGTCAACCACAGAAGGTTCTGGACACTGAAGACGTTGGGCTTGAGCTATCAAAGAAATTCATCTTCACGAGATGCAGTGGGCCGAGAGAGAAAGGAAAAAAGAAAAAACACAGAGATCAGGCGGCGATGGAGTGAACAAAGTCGCACTGTCACGTCCACGTTGGATTGTGGTTTCCACCCCCACAACACGCCCACTTCCCCTGAATATTAGGATTCATGTCTGTGTCTGCATGACGTGTGCGGTCGCAACATCCCAGAAAGTCCTCATCCTGTAGTGTGCATTTGGCGTTCCAGGTAATCATCCCCATCCGTGTGACACGGATAGGGAACCTCACCATGGAACGAGTGTCAGGAGCGACCGGGGTATCGCTAAGCTGATAGGTTCACTATGTCTGGCGTGGCTCCCCAAAAGTCTAGTTTGCTCTCAATGTGCCTATGTATGTCTAAGCTCTGTGCCATACAGGATGGTGTATGACTTCTGGTGTGTCCAGGCCTGCACTGCCAACACACATGTAGCAAAGCCAGCAGACTCACTTCATTCAAAGCATCCGCGTGGTGGATCACTCGTGTATTCTTGTAACCCCAAAATAAACATTGTTCCTTTTTTGTTCTAACCCCCGGTGTCCATAGCACCTCCTCCGCACCTCGGGTGTGACACGCACGCTGCCATCGGTTTCCAAAAGGCCAGTGCAAGGATTACCCACAGAGCGCTAACAAGAGTGACGGGTGAGCACGATATTAATATTTCATTAATGACAGACAAGCAGAGGACAGAAAATTTGTGTTTATTATGTCTTTGCGTAGCCTGAGCTACTGAATTGAACCCCCTTCTGAATTCTCCCTTTTTTCCTAGCTTACAGCCTTGACATTTCCAGGAGTATCTACTGTATCTACTGTATTAATGCCTTATTGCACCCATTTAGCCTGGACCTATACACTGAAATTGTTCAAACAAAAAATGTATTCAAATTTCTTGACAAAGTAGCATCTGAGAATGATTAGCTATTGACTGAATCTCATTATTTAGCAAAAATTAGATGTTGATGTCTTGGTGTGTGTGTGCAAAAATAAAACTATAGAAACTACATGGTACAATGTAAACTCACCCACATCCTAACAAATGTGGTCCCTATGGATAAAAATGCCATTTATCACAGAGTGACCCCAATTCCTATTGATTATTCAGTAATCAGGTGTCACGTCCGCGAGCTGTCAGGGGAATGGAGCGCAGAGACGGGGCACACCGCGAATGGGATTTCATTAATAACAACACAACCACAAATAAATCGGCGCGAGGGCCGAAAACAGGGGAAAACAAAAACAAACCCGCAGACGTGTGCCGATTGGCAGAACTGAAAACAACACTACTCACACGTTGCACGTTCCACATAAATATGTCGCAGCCCTGGCCGGCTGCTACAAAGCTCCAGCCATGTCCCTGGTTACTCACACCTGCTTCGTGGCTGGAGCCCTGATGTCAATCAGACTGGTGCCAGGTGAGTTCCCAGCCGCACCCAATCGTGACATAGGGATTATGCGAAAGTAGTCACGATGCAGAGACCCCTATTGGCCTGGCACACTGTCTAACTGTTCCCAAACAAGAGAGCACATAAACATAGTCCAACTATGAACCAGATTCATAATTTTAAAGCATTCGACCATCGGAAGAAATGATGGGAAAAAAAGCTCTGGAATTCAGTTAAACTCAGTCAAAACATCCATGTCAGCCTCGACATCTGATAAGTCGTTCTGTACAACAGAAAGACCAGGAGAGAGAGAGAGAGAGAGAGAGACACTCATCTCGCACGATATCGTCTGACAGCCGCTCCGACAGGGGAAGCTCCTAATGTGATCTTTATTCATGGTGACTCTGGTCCTGCATGGTCACACCGCACAGGCCTGAGGAACGGCACCAGCTTATGAAGGTAATGCATCAGGGCGGCAATTACATATTTATTCAATTATTTGGCAAAACCCATCATGCCCCCTCACCTTTTACCACTCGTCTTTATTTTCTCTGTCACCATCAGACAAATACACGGCCACGTATTTTGTTTTTATGCTGTTTTCAACACGTCAGTGCATAAATAATTCAGCATCGGAAAACAGTCTCGCCGTATATTTATAGTCGAGCCGGGCCATCCCCTCACTTTCCATTATACAGGTTCTATTTTATTATTCTGAGTTGAAGGGTCTTCCCAAAGGTTTTCCAATTCCGCTGGCCCAATGGAAGTCCTGACCCCTCGGCTAAAATAAACACGCGACATCTGGACATCCTTTTCGCCAGTCTGACTCATGTGGGGCGGTAAATATTAACCTTTAATATCCCAGAAACGACACAAAAGGAAGTCAGTGGGAATCTGGATCTGGCCTTGAGTCATATCGCTGGAACCACTGTGACCTGACAGCTGCCGACTCTTTCAAACTTCACAGATAGCAGCAGCAGTTCTATTATCACACTCCAACTACATCTATTTCATGTTCTGCATTGCTGAGCTTCTCATTTTGCACAGTAATTAAAACAGTGTAATCAACAGAAATGACACTCCAACTTCGGGACACTCGCAAAAATCTTTTATAATAAATAAACAATCACTTTATTAATCTGTTAACACTCACAGTCCATGTTGATATATAATGTATTCATATTACTAGTACAACAGTTATTGAATAATACAGAGGAGCTGTCCATGGTACCTGGGTTAAATCAAGCCTGTTTTACATATAGTCTGTGTTTTTGCAACCGTTTGAGAAATACAGACCAATACTGTCATTTAGGTTGTAATTCAGACTTTTTAATTTACTTTCCTGAATGAGGAATGTCTCGACCTAGCAGGTAAGGAACCCATTATTTTAAGGTTGCCGGTTCAAATCCCAAACCGCCACGGTGCCAGTGAGGTCCCCTTGAGCAAAGCAAACACTGCTCCCAAGGGTGATGGTTAAAAGCAGAGGACACATTTCGTTGTGTCACCGTGTGCTGCGTTGCATCGTTTCATAATGACAATCACTTCACTCCCACTTTCTGATATCTGATCACGGTCGAAGCACAGAGTTGGGCTGAGGGAAGATGACAGCAAATGACCAGAAGGCTCTCTGTGTCTGTGAGAGAGCTGCTGAGGAGCTTTCAAAACGTGTGCATGCGTGTGTACCTCCACCTTCCACCACAATGCACATTCTCATGCCTGCCACAGCAACAGCCCAAGGCAACGTCCACGTACTCACGTACTCCCGACCCCGTCCCTTCCATCTTCAGACCTGTCACTGTGCGTCTGAATGGACCCTGGATTTTACAGTAATTCACTCACTCACACACCAGAGGCAAAGAGCCCAAAGCCTCTGAAAGCCTTATCGAGACCTTCCTGAGAAAATATCCTATCAAATTACATCCAGGCAGGTATGGATGGTTTTAATTACCCCTTAAAATTTATGTTTCAAAAAGGTGCATAGCAATCTTGAGCAGATTTTATCATACATAAATCTGCAGAAAATAAATTTGCCAGCCCTGGACACTGAGGGCAACAGACACATTTCACATGTTGGCTGCACAGATGAGGATGAAAGAGAGACATTTACATTTACAGCATTTACCAGACGCCC
This sequence comes from Denticeps clupeoides, assembly GCF_900700375.1. Classification (NCBI taxonomy): domain Eukaryota; kingdom Metazoa; phylum Chordata; class Actinopteri; order Clupeiformes; family Denticipitidae; genus Denticeps; species Denticeps clupeoides. The sequence continues at coordinate 15,388,027 of NC_041725.1, forward strand.
TTATCCAGAGCGACTTACAATCATTAGTTACAGGTACAGTCCCCCCTGGAGACACTCAGGGTTAAGAGTCTTGCTCAGGGACACAATGGTAGTAAGTGGGATTTGAACCTGGGTCTTCTGCTTCGTAGGCGAGTGTTACCCGCTAGGTTACTATCACCCTGAGAAGCACACAGGGCTCACAGGCCAAAGAAGTCTCTGCAAAGTCATTTTGCCAAAGATCAACAAGTTTAATAACCGAGTTTGAAGTTTGACACTTTTCATTACTTTAATGGAGTTTTTGAAGAACCTTCTATGAACTTTCAAAACAGAGTTGTGTGATTACATGGCTACAGTCTTGCAAGAAAAAAATGGCACAGCTTCATAACCCACATGACAGACCATAATATATACTAAAATTAACAATAAATGACAGTATTTTAAAGAAATACTAATACCCAACCTCTCAGTAGCAAAAGCTGATCAGCATACTGTGTCATGTAAGGAAGCACCACTAGATGGTGTTGTCTGGTGAGGTGAGGCTTCTAGATTTCATCTACATTACCATATTTGTGGTCTCCTTTAATTGGGTTAATTTAAAACAAGTTTAAAATATTCTTTTAAAGAGAACCGCTAGGCCACCACTGCCCCACTATATTCTGATAAATTTTGATGCCTGAAAGATTTATTGATTAAATTGCATGCCACTGATTAATTTGTGTGCATTTTATATATAATTGGAAATATTTTATTCATCCCTGGTATTTTGCATATCCAAAATATCCAATGTAATTCTGAGTACGTTCTAGTCAGTGGTACTGGTAATGACAGTAAAGGTCTTCCTCCAATCAAACATGCTCTTGAACTTGTAACTTGGTCCACAGTGTTAATACGTAAATACGTAACTGGCGTTACGTTATTTAGAATACAAAATATGAGTAACTGTATTTCATTACATCATATTTCATTAAATATGATTTAATTCACTATTACACCATGATCTTTATACTCTTACAGTACTCTAAAATACAATAGTCTTTCACTTTTAAGCTTTATAAATAAAGAAATGGTTATGGAAAAACAGGGTTTTTTTATTATCTGTGATTGCTACATTCATGTAGTTGTAAAAAGCATGGCAATATATTAAGTAATCCAAAGTATTCAGAATACGTTACTCACATTAACTTAACGGAATACGTTAAAAAACGACATTTTGGGGCCTGTATTCTGTATTTTAAAAGTAACCTTCCCAACACTGTTGGTCCATTGGTGCTGCGGTCTACTCAGGCTGCATTCATGTCTACTTTCGCACTGCTAATCACAATGCTGTCCGTGTCCAAGGGCAGCTGTTTGTCCGCTGGCCACCGCTTCATTTCTGCAACAGATGGATAAACGTTAGAAGAGTTTTGACTGCGGCCCTGTGGCAGTTGCCATGGAGACGGTGGCCACCTGGGCAACTGTAAATACAGTCAAGTCGTATTAAAGATGGAAACAGAGTGTCACTAAGCGCTTACAGTCCAGGTGCAGTTGTATCTAATTTTGTGTCTGTCTCACTCGCCAGATGACAACGCCGTCACAATGGAAATGCGTGGGTGGTTAATATGTAGCATGACGGGGACCCGTTTAGTAACATAACCTCATCTAATTATTGTGAAATGGGTGAAAGTTGGAAAAAGTGTCATGTGACAACGACGGGGCGCTAAACCAGTGACAATTTTGCAATGCTGTCGAGCCGATATGACATTAAGTGAGAGACGCCCACGCGGCCTGAGGACAACACAGACGGGCTGACATGCTCACAACAGCAGACCTCAGGCCATTATTCAGACATACGGGGTGCTGAAAGTGACCAAATGAAAGATATCACAGACCACACTCTTTCACCCACTCGCCACGACTTAACGATGCTATTGAGGGGGAGACTGGAGAAAATGCATTACAAACACAAAAGTTTTCCCCCCCTTTTTATTCAAGCACAGCATTATGTTTTATACAATATCCTGACCCAGATATTTATAAAATGCATGACACAGCACTCATGCAATTTCGAAAGACCTTGTGTCTTTATCAAGCAAAGTGGACAGCATGCCTGCTGCAATTACCATGTGCTCATAATGGGAAGGAAAAACACACCCGAAAGAAAGAGAGAGAGAGAGTCTGCTCAGGTTCCATTTATGCTACAGGGCTGTGGAGCAAGGAGATGTGGAGAGTGGTCATTTATCCATTCACCGAACAAGCTCCGTGAAGGTTTCCACCGCTTTCAGCCAAATGAACAAACTCTGGAAACCTATTACGGCTAAGCGAACTCGTCTCTACTCAGTCTCTTCCCAGCTACACCGAAAACACATTTGGACAACTTTAGTTGGAACCACAAAGTTCGTAAAAAAAAAAAGACTGCTTTATTTCTATTGCTGAAGTGAATGTGGGTCTTAATTACATGATTACTTAAATATTGCAATATTTATTAGGGTTGGGAAAATTAAGTCAAATATATCTTGGATTCGTTTTATTGGCTGTTGTGTGTGGCAGGTCGTTTGAATAAATGGATTTGGCCAGTTCAAAGGAGTCACCAAAATTGAATGGGAAGTGACTCTGCTATGAACTGAGCCCCTTTCCCACACTTGTCTCTGTAGCACTTTTAAATATGCATTATATCAATACATGCATTTAGGCCTTAAGAGTTAATCCTGTTTGATTATGATTTTGTTAAAAAAAAAAACTTATGTCAATGCATTAGTCGAAAACTGGGGAGAATTTTTAAAGCTTTAAGGAACAAGCCAGTGTGATATGAATGTTCAGAAGCCAGAAGCAGCAGAGGTTCTCCCCCCAAGAATGTTCAGATGCCCTAATAAGCTCCAGGCTTCAGTGCTCAGTGGCAGCAGACCAAGCAGCAATCATGCAGGAGACCTTTTGGGCACAAGGCAGTAACAGTCAGGAGACAGGGCAACATACACACCACAGTTAATTAAGCAATTTAACACTGACAGTTCACCTATTCAGAAAAAAAAAATGCCGGAACCAAGAAGGAAGCCTCTCCATGATGGTGGAGAGCACAGTTTATTATTCCAACATGGAAGTGATGGACCCTGGCTGACCCTGCGCTCCAAACCAGCCTCTTACAGGATTGTGAGTGATTTTAATTACATTTAATTACAGTGATTCACCATTACAACCTAGTCAGGTGAGGTGGAAAAGGTTCTAGAGAGATGGTTCTGGGTTCTGAGAAACAGAGCCAGCTGCCTGCATCATGCAAATATATTATCATGGCCATTCTCATCTGGGGCACCATTGGATTTAAGGAGATGACAAGGCTTATGAGGTGTTATTATGCACTTTCACGTTTTATAGGTTAAATTAATTAGACTTGGTCCTGATCTTCAATTACGAAATGAAACAAAGCCTTTCAGATTCCGGCTACCTGGCAACACACAGGAACACAGGTGGCACCATTCGTCTGACAGTCCCTTTATCATGATTATATATTCACACACATCACCGGCAGGCAGCAGATTTAATGTGCAGTTTGCCCCTCGTTTATTTGCCGTCACATATATTCAGTCCGGGCAGCAGGTGATTTACAGGCCGCCGCGTTTCCCTCCCCTTCGCCAAACCCCTCGGATCAAACTCGCCTCCGAGCTGAACTCATTAACCAGCAGGGGAAGACCAATGGCCATGCCCGACAGGCCCGGCCGAGACCAGGCGCGAATCCTTCACCTGCTATCCCACACACGACACAAATCAGACATCACTTGAGCATGCTCACGCGCACAATCTCTTAACCAATGACATCGTCCCAAAAATGCATCCCATTCCTTACCAGTCATTAGTTCATATGTTTAGTACACTTGAAAGTGAAGTGATTGTCACTGTGATACAGCACAGCACACAACAAAACGTGTCCTCTGCATTTAACTGCTTTAGGCACACATACTTAATGAGTTTAATGATTTTAAATGTACCAAACTTTTACTAGATATCCAAAACAACTTTTTTTACATTTACATTTACAGCATTTATCAGACGCCCTTATCCAGAGCGACAAACAATCAGTAGTGACAGGGACAGTCCCCCCCGGAGACACTCAGGGTTAAGTGTCTTGCTCAGGAACAACAATGGTAGTAGGTGGGATTTGAACCTGGGTCTTCTGGTTCATAGGCGAGTGTGTTACACACTAGGATAATACCATACTATCATCTATCATCTATCACATCATATTATTTCTCCTATTATTATCATATCCTGTATATACTATATACTACTAAATACTAAATATAACGATTTACAATCATGCTTCTGCTACAGTACTTGTCCGCCTGGTATGTGTTGACCTGCACTGCTTTATTGGTCATGTTGTTGTTTCCATTTGCACTATGTCCTTTTGCACTAAAGTCCCCAAAGTTTCGCAATCTCATCTCTCTGTGTACTTGTATATGGCGAGATGACAATTGTTTTACTTATTCATTTTATTCATCATTTTATTCATCTTTTTCATCAGGAAAAGTCTTAATTAGTCTTCAAAAACCTTTTCAAATTCCACATACTGACTCAATTAATAGGAAATGAATAGTTTAAAAGGTGACGCTTGCTTGTGGTAAGGTGAAAGGTAAAAGCCTGTTCCTGAAGGTTGTGAGGTCTAGTTTTCGGAGTGGAAGATGTAAATAATGATCATCGGGCGAGGTCAGGGCAGTGATGAAGGGCACTGCGGAGAATCTTCAGCATCAGCATTGCCGTGAGACAGCGCAGCTGGAGCAGACAGAACACTTCAGTTCCATCTGTAGCTGCCCTCACTGCATTCGCATCGGGAACATGGGCCCATCCTAAAACGCCTTCCCATTAGCGAGGGTAAAACCAGGGCTGGAAGTAAAACTGCGGCCATTGTCCTTCTTTTTCTGGTCAGCGTGTGCATTTTGCAAGAAAGACAGGAAACGTGTGGAAACATGACCATCGCCCGCCGAGAGCTGAGAATTGAGAGGGTAATGAATAAATCCGGTGTGCGGTGCGCCCACTTAATCGCAGCAGCTGACAAAAATCACCCTAAATGGCAACGAAAGATGAGGGGCGCGGTAATAACGAAACCCGACTGCGCCAGCTCTCATCCCGTCTGGAACAGCGACAATTACCCAGGGACGCCCAGAGTCATTCAAAACCATCAGGCGGAGTTTTCTTTTTTTTTACTGCTTTCGCCTGCTGCTTGGAAAATGGAGAAGGAAGTGATTTGTTTTGCTACACGTTATATTTACATTAAATATGTAGTATACAATGATCAGCCATCATATTATAAAGTGGGATGTGAATAATGTGAATTATTTCACTACAGTAGAACCTGGTAGTGGGTGGGGTTTATTAAACAGCAAATGGACATTTTTTTTGTTCAAAGCCAATGCACTCGAAGCAGATAAGTGACGTCTGGGTCATAATATTATGTCTTATTTTGCCTACTCAGGATACATGATTAGGGGCAGTGGTGGCCTAGCGGTTAAGGAAGCGGCCCCGTAATCAGAAGGTTGCTGGTTCGAATCCCGATCCGCCGAGGTGCCACTGAGCAAAGCGCCGTCCCCACACACTGCTCCCCGGGCGCCTGTCATGGCCTCCCACTGCTCACCAAGGGTGATTGGTTAAAAGCAAAGGACACATTCCGTTGTGTCACCATGTGTTGTGCTGCAGTGTTTCACAATCACTTCACTTTCACTTTATAGCTGTTTGGTGTATAGCTGCAGTTATTGCACCAATTTATGTCACTGATCTCTGGTGTCTGACAAGAAAACAGCCAACTCCCAGAAAACCAATATATCCTTAGAGTCAATGACAGAATTAATTTGTGAAATTGTTATTATATTGTGTCATTCATTGCATTGTGGAATGCAGTGTCAGAAATGGACAAGCATTCCGACAGCACCACGTCACGCAAAGTATTACTGAAGTGCCCCGTGGACAGTGTCATTAGCTGGTAACGATAACGCTGTTGGAGTGTCAGAGCAGGAGACAGGTACACAATAACGTCCCCCACCCCACCACCCATGGGCTCTGCTGTTCTAGATCCTTCCACCCAGCGGCCTTTACAGCAGCACGCCACAGTCAGTGTGCTTAGATGCTAAACCAAGAGCAATTAGTCACTTAAAAATAAGTTATGCAGCAGCTGCGCTGTTTGCTTGAGACCCACCCTCAAATGCACACACACACACACACACACACACTCACTCAAATGAATAATCTGCAAAATTGCACAAACGAAAACAATTAGACATGCTGCATCTGCTGATTTCAGCATAATGATTCAACAAAATTAACTATGATAATTTTCAGAATTAAACTGCATGATGCACAGTCTGCAAATATTATGTTGCTTAATGTGAATGGTGCATATATTATACATTTTCCAAATATTTCTTAAGAAAGAAAAGAAGAACGCCCCATTTCTTTCTTCAGAGTTGTAAGTGCACATGTCTCAGCAGCATGAAAACCGAACTCCCGTAAACAGAGGCTTCAAAGAAACTCACTGAATGTTCCTATAGCAGACGTGCCTTTAATCTTAATTAAAGGAGACTTGAATGGGTTTCTGCTGTTTGGATTTCTGGGACAAACTGCTCATTGTGTATTCTTTTTATTTTCTGATAGCCAGTGGAGGGATTATAAAAAATAAAGTCTCTTTACAATTTCTTTTGTATTGTCTACATCTTCCTACAGTATCTAAAGCATGTGGGGAACTTTTTCATTTGTAAACAGATGAAATAAAAATCAGAACATAATTTTAACAGATGTTAATTGGCAACATCCATGGTGCATACTGGTGCAAAATGAGCAATTTCTTCTGTTACCTCAGACATCCCCCAGGACGTAATGAAATGTGTGTGATGAGCATCGGTCAAAATGCCTCAAGGATGAAGAACTCTTCTCACCTTGTCTCGGCCATGTTCAGACTAGTATGTTTTAAGTGTTATTGGTGGTAAGTCTTAAACTGAAGTGACTGTCATTGTGAAACACTGCAGCACAGCACACGGTGCACACAACGAAATGTGTCCTCTGCTTTTAACCCATCACCTTTTGTGAGCAGTGGGCAGCCATGAGAGGCACCCAGGGAGCAGTGTGTGGGGACTTGGTGGACTGGGATTCAAACCGGCAACCTTCTGATTACGGGGCGGCTTCCTTAACCGCTAGGCCACCACTGCAACAAGTCACTTTTGACATCACCAAAATGTCTTGTCAATACTATATTATATACACTTGTTTATAGGATTTTGACTTTTAGTTAAAATCCCATAGTTTTAAAAGCCATGAGAAGAGCGGTAATTAATATATAACCTCAGTCCCTTTATTTTTAGCAAATACTTGCTTCTGCGATTTATTTTAAGGTAATGTGGAAATGCAATTTCATACTGTACACTGCTCTAAACAATGGTCGGCTCTGGCTTTGCAACATTAATACAGGTTTATGTGTATTCCATTTTTATACATTGTTTTTATTTTTATTGTAGTTAGAAATTTGAAGATTATTGTAATCTTGTTGACTATACATGTTAAAGACTTATTTATATGTTTGTGTTTTTTTCTATAAAGGCTGGGTTGGGGTGGAGGGTTGTTGTGTTATTATTAAGATAAGATAAGATAAAATGCAATTGAAATGCTGCTAATGTTTCATTTCCATCCCACACAATCACATACAATCGTGATGATGTAATTGCCTGCAGACTGATGAAATTAATACTTGAATCAAGAAAGTGACCCATGCATCCAGTTTTGCAATTCTGGCTACAGGAAGTAACATGGGTCCCACTGCAGCAGGAACCTGAGCAATACTCACTCCCATTCCTTTCGCCTGGCCTGTGGGGTGCTCTGGATCTTATGTGCCTGGTGGGCCTTAATGATGTCCCGCTGCTCGATCAGCCCGCCACGGCGCCGTTTAATGACGTTGGGGCTAACGGGCATTTCGGCGTTGAGGCCTGACGGGGTTCCGGCCTCGAGTGACAGGGACAGATCCAGGGAGGAGGGAGCCGCCGAGGAGCCCAGAGGACCTCCATACTTGGCCAGGGGAACGTACAGGGCATCGCAGCTGACGCTGGGAACCTCCAGCAGTGGCCTGGAGTCTGCGGCCTCGCCCAGCCCCGGGCGGTGCCTGTGCCAGCTCTCCGAATCTTCAGGGGGGAGGACATACCAGCGCGGCACGGCCTTGCCAGAGCCGCACATGCTGTCCAGGGCATGGTGGTCAGACAGGGTCTGAGCGCTGACTGAACACGTGCCCAGTTCCAGCATCTTTCAGATGGCCTTTCAGCATAGTGCTGTGGAGAGAGAGAAGGGAAATGGGTGAGACCGAACACTGTATACCTTGTAACACCACAAAACCAAGGCAAAGGACATTAGACATTAGTTTAAATTAGACTTTCAAATAAAAAAAGACCAATCACTGACTAGTGGCGAGTGTATGGCCTAAATGTGTTGGATAGGGCCTGGGTGGCCTTCATGATGAGCTATTTGTACCCTATTCTATTTGTGGGATAAATATTTATGTCGAGGTATCTCAAGGAGTCAAGGAAAGTTTTTCATCAAACTCCTTTCACTGTTATCAGGGGCAGTGGAGGCCTAACAGTTAAGAAAGCGTCCCCGTAAATGGAAGGTTGCCGGTTTGAATCCAGAACCGAGGTGCCACTGAGCAAAGCACCGTCCCCACACGCTGTTCCCCGGGCGCCTGTCATGGCTGCCCACTGCTCACCAAGGGTGATGGTTAGAAGCAGAGGACACATTTCGTTGTGTGCACTGTGTGATGTGCTTGCTGTGCTTTCACAATGACAATCACTTTCATTATTGCAGATTAGGCTGAACTTCTGAGGTGAAAACAATGAATATGCACATCTAAGTATAAATCCAAGAGCCTCGGTCCAGAAGTCACAAATGCAGTAGATGCCTGAGCAAAAATAATTGAATTCCATTCTCCATTAAAGAAGGGCTTTGATGAAGCACTTGCACAAAGTAAATAGAAAGTTTTGACCACACACATCACACCTCTCATGCATCAAACACAGCTGAATGCTACAAATATTGATAATATTGATTCATCACTGCACCCCAGCACAGCAATCATGTTCCTAATGGGTCTGCAGAGGCAGGTTGTACATTAATCAAATTTGGATCTGCACGTTCAAAGCAATGGAGCGAGAGCAACACTGAATTACAGTGAAAATTCTTGTGCTTGCTACTACAAATAGACTTATAGACTTGCCAATGCGCACATTAGCAACCGAACACTCACTCGCTCACTTTCCATAACCGCTAAGCTGGGAAACGGCTGCCGGAGCGCATCCCTGCGAGCGCATGACACACACACACACACTGATGATGGTCTCAACTAATGCAGCTACAGCACGTGAACTGCAGCATGAAGCATTGTGGTTATTAGGTCTGTACAGGCACCACAGCGCTGAACAAGCAAGAGCGAAACCTACCCCTGGGGTAGTGGGCATTTTTGAAAAAGTGTAAAGTGAAAAGTGGAATAGTGCCTGAACCAGGAATATCATTCAACAGGCTCTGTTGCTCCTACACTTGGAGTAAGAATGCGAGGCCATTTCATTCACACATGGAACACTTCCAGTCATAAAAGATTTAAAGGAATGCTCAAGAGAAGGTGGTTAGAGTAGCGCTTTCTCAGAATGAGAGCACTAGAATCAATACGCTAATTGGCTCATTTGCATATTAGTCATTTGCATATTAGAAGAGCACATATATATTTTTTATTATTAATTATTTATTCCCAGGCTCAAATTGTGAAAATGGTGGCTCTGGGAGCATGAGCAATCATTTTTACACATTGACTGGCTACTGCAGGCTGCGAACCTGAATTGCATTTTCAAGGTCTTGGGGACGTGGTGGAAAAACACAGCACATGGTGACACAACTAAATGTGCAGCCATGAAAGGCACCTGAGGAGCAGCGTGTGGGGACGGAACCTTGATCAAGGGGACCTCAATGGCATCTTGACAGTTTTGAACCCTCAACCCTTTGGATACAAGTCCACGTCCTTGCTTGCTAAGCCACCACTGCCCAGCAACAATGAGACACTTAAACAATAAAGACCATAATCTGATCATGATTGGTGTAACATTTTGGGAATGTAGTATTTTCTTCATCATCTCCCCTATTTTCCTTTTTCCACACAGCTCCTGATGCATACAATCAATGCCAAACAAATGGATCAATGTAGCATGAAAGGAAACCATGCAGAAATCCATTGCTCAGGGAAAGCTGCGGTTCATCATGCAAAGCCGACGCAAAAAATGATGCCGTATCTAATTAAAGACCTGACAATGGATCCGTTAGTGACTGTCTTCTGCACTGTGTGGCTCTGATCCATCTGGCAAATGCAGACAGAGAATAAGACTCAGGCTAATTGAATCACTCTCACGGCTCAACATGGCTAAATGGAGTAGCCTGGTCAGGTCTGAACTTCACAACAACTTCAAATGCCAAAATCGGTGCAACAAGTGTCATGGTAAACAAACCAAAAAAAAATGAAGCATAGGAGCCTGATATACTGATATAATTGACACTCAACTTTCAAACTGTCAAACAAGACTAGCCAGACAGTTAGCTAGTATTATACAAGCATTTACAATGCCAGACCAATTCAGATAGAATTTTAGATCAGATTCTGGCCTCAATCATATGTGGAAGTTGTAGACAAATCAGACATGTGCTAATCCCCAACAAATGCATTTCGTACATCCTTAAAGTGTAAATCTGACCTCCCAAAAATCCCTTTTAATCATTGTCGAGTTCAGAACTGCGCGTGGGGAGGACCTATGGGTGGACTTAATTGTTCACCATAAATTGTACTGTTTGTAGTCCTTCAGCGGCAATTATAGCTTCGGCTTTTCTCTGGTGTGTCTGTACAAGCCTTTCACATTTAAATTATTGATTATTGCTCCATCCACGCAAACTCCAAATGCACCAAATGAAATGGGAGTATCAATAGACTCTTCATTTTACCATCACTTCACTTTCACTTTTTTCACTTTCATATAACGGCTATGTCTTTCTATATATGTGTGTGTGTGCATACTCTCACATCACCTTATATGCTGTAGTTTGTCTCCAGAAATGAATAAGTATGTACAGGAGGTCAATTCGATAGTTCACAATGGTACTTTTTATATTAATTCTTTTCATTTGAAAAATATGATATACTGCCATTGTGAAGGTTTCATGTGAAAGAATAGTTCAGAATTTCGAGTTGACACATGCACAGATTATGTTTGCATTTTATATATGCAGCATTTGCCGGACACTCTTTCCATAAAGTGCATGAGTGCTTCAAAATGTTCATCATTGAAATTCCTCATTTGGTTCACCAGGACCCAATCTGTAAATACCGTTAGCTTAATAGCTAAATAAACCAAAGTTTATTTCTAACAATAATATGTGTTTCATTATCTGTGTCATTATTAAGTCATCAATTCGACAACGTTCCAAGTATCCCAACGTTTTGGGATACTAAGCCATCAAAATCATTACAAATAAATGTGCATGCATAAAATGAAGAATGTAAAAAATACATTACTGGTGCTACAGTATTACGAGGGCAGTAATGGCAATAAACATGTCACACAATTAATGATCTGACATGCTGAATGAAGCACAGTAAAGGCCACACTTACACCAGCAGAGCTAATATGCTACCCCACCCCAACCCCTGCCCAACGGGAGGCAATGGCGGCCCAGCATGCCATGATGCAAGCCCTGGACTCTATCGGAAGGAGATTAATTGCAGTTGCATGGTAATGCCTGCTAGCTTCCTCCAGCGATGGAAAACGTACGCCTGCCCCTGCCAAGTTCCCTTCAAGGCTCCTAATTAGACTGAGGAGAGGCAATTGACGAAGCCGCCGCAGCCAAAACACCCATTGAATGATAGAAAATGTCCGGATATCGGGAGAGCTGTGGCTCCATCTACCAAAAGCACTTTGCACTGGCATCAGCAGATTCTACACATTACAAAATTTAAAAAACATTTTTAGCCTTTTTGTCCCTGATGTAATCGACACTCAACTTTCAAACTGTCAAACAAGACTAGCCAGACAGTTAGCTAGTATTATACAAGCATTTACAATGCCAGACCAATTCAGATAGAATTTTAGATCAGATTCTGGCCTCAATCATATGTGGAAGTTGTAGACAAATCAGACATGTGCAAATCCCCAACAAATGCATTTTGTATGTCATTAAAGTGTAAATTTGATCTCTATTGGTCCCAAAAATCCCTTTTAATCATTGTTGAGTTGGACTGGGTGGACTTAATTTTTCACCATAAATTGTACTGTTTGTAGTCCTTCAGCAGCAATTATAGCTTCAGTTTTTCTCTGGTGTCTGTACAAGCCTTTCACATTTAAATTATTGATTAGTGCTCCATCCACGCAAACTCCAAATGCGCCAAATGAAATGGGAGTATCAATAGACTCTTCATTTTACCATCACTTCACTTTTTTCACTTTCGTATAAAGGCTATGTCTTTCTATATATATGTGTGTGTGTATGTGTGTGTGCATACTCTCACATCACCTGATAGGCTGTAGTTTGTCTCCAGAAATGAATAAGTATGTACAGGAGGCCAATTCGATAGTTCACTATGGTACTTTTTATATTAATTCTATTCATTTAAAAAATATGACTTTAACTCAAGCAATCTGCCCACTGGATGGTCCTCTTTATTATTCAGTAGGTAAACTTTATTAATTATGTTACTACATGGAATGCAGAATTTGTGTGTGATCGTGCTCTACAGCACAGATCTGACAGGCTTCACAATGTATAATCCCCACTGGAAAACGAGTGTGACGCTGGCAGAGAAACATCACACCTCCTTCTGTTGAGATTGACCTTTCTGGATAACCAAATCAACAAAATCAATATTTATCTTTATTGCATTTAAATTAAATGACACTTGGTGATTTAGACCCATGCATGTTTACCAAATTGTTGATGAACTCCAAAATTTGGTATTTTACCCACCTCAGGAAACATGTGAGGAGACAGTGAGAAAGCAGAGGCCTAAAGATCTCCTGTGACCCAAATCATCACCTTCTACAAGAACAGCATTTTATTTTATTTTACATTTAGAAAGGCTCTATGAAGCTCCAATGTCCGTGTCCTCTACACTCTATGACAAATTTCCCAATTTCGGCTAGATAATAAAGGTCTATTCTAAACCCATTCAGTCTACTAGTGTTTATCTTGACACAGACATACAAAAATTGGCTTTGTATGAATTGCTCATACGGGTGTATTGGGGGGGGGGGAGAGAGACAGACATCTGCTCATCATCACTGCCTAATGCATGGACAATCAACATGGAGACAGTGTGGGCTGGTGCTGTACCTTTGTGTCCTGAAGGCAGCAGCTTCATTTCTCTTTCTCTGTCACCATTGTTAACGCTAAGCCTAGTGGCACACGCCTAGTTGTTTGTCAAAAGTGACACCCAGCAACACAAACAATAGCAAAACTGCTATAAAATGAAAAGCACCAGAAGATCTACAAGAAGCCCTGATTCCATTATGCAATATCAGGACATAAGGACATTTACCAAGACAGACTTCTGGCCGCTGTAACCCAGCTACATGCTGTGGTGTGTAAATACGTGCCTCTACTAACCAACCTGAACAGATAAAGATGAAAAGTTTCTCTAATTACAGCCTTACGTTTCCTATTATAATCTCCTAATGAAAGAAAGCTGTTAGAATGATGTTATCCTTTGCAAAGGGAATCTAGAGTGAATTGATTGAAAGGATAATTGCAGAATAATTGTCATTCGGGTATTTTCAAATGTCAGTGTCAGTCTGACAACATTTTGCTTCACCAAATACAATATTCCTATTTTTAAAAATCTATGAACGATGTCAATATTTTTGAATGTGAATGTTCTTATGCATTTATAACCTGAACAGCAGAATTTTGTTATTACATATGACCAGAAAGTTTACAATAAACCATACAGTAGAATGGCGTTTCTCTATCTTTTTTCATCTAAACGAGAGATGAACGAGGATATGCTGCCATGCCGTTTTACACCGTGGAACACACATCTGGGCGTGGGCTAATTGTATAATCACAGTGAGGGATGCGAGTGCTAATGCACTGTCACTAAAGATCACAAGCGATTCGGTGAAAGTGAAACGCATTCAGGGATATTTTAGTAAAGCAGCTCCATGCTGCCCGTCTTAAACCTTTCATGGTTTTATAGTAGTTGGAGGGAAATCGGTTGTGTGGGGGTTATGGGACGGTGACTAATCGCCACGACAGGCAGCCGTAGTCAGTGCCAGACCATTGTTACAGTCGAAGGGCTTAGGGACTCGCACCTGCACAAATTGGGCGCGGCCGAATGCTGGTCCTTTATGTTTCCCTGCTCTGGATCACTTGCGAACATCAGGCCTCCGCCACCTGTCCACTGCTATCTGCATGACAGGGGACGGCCTTGACTGACTGGGGATCAGTGCTCCTTTACATGTTTACATAAACGTGTAAACATGTAAACATAAACATAAACATGTAAACATAAACAGAGAAAATTGATGAATCCTGCAATCTAAGGGTTCTCTCCAGGATATACAGTTTCTGAGGAGCCTTAAAATCCCCTGTGACCCACTTCTAACCCTCCAGACATGAGCCGACGTCCTCAGGCAGGGGGTGTCAAGGGTTCCAAGCTGAAATGACTGTGCATAAATTTGTCCCAATTCACAAAAATGTTCTTAAATTGATTTTGTTTGGAGAATTCTATAAGGAACAGAATGGGAACAAGTTTATGAACTCACCTGTGAACCAGAAGACCCAGGTTCAAATCCCACTTACAACCATTGTGTCCCTGAGCAAGACACTTAACCCTGAGTGTCTCCAGGGGGGGACTGTCCCTGTCACTACCAACTGTAAGTCACTCTCGATAAGGGCGTATTATAGATGCTGTAAATGTAAATGATAACTCACACACAGTAAATATTTCACGGTTCATTTTGCCGCTGTTTTAAGAACAGTTCTTATTTGCACACAAGTGACCAGATTCCAGATGTCTTTCACTATACCTTCACTATACCTTGAGTTTGACTCAATCATTCATGGATCCATTCAAGCGCACAAACTGACCTCAGACCAGACCGAGCAAATGCAGGACAACTCAATGCAAGATGAAGGCGACCCAGCTGTGGGGAAATCGGCAGCATGTTGCCCAGCTGGAAGAATAATAATCATTATTATTGTAACTCAGTTGTAATGCCAGCAATCCAAACAGAACCTTGGTAAATGAGGAGGCAGATTGCGTCATCTACGCACGTCACGGGAATTTATCTGAGAAAAAACCCCGTGTCCGATTACTGGAGAGGGAAATTTAGGGGATTTGGCAGGGAGGTAACCTCTTCAGAACACCTGCTCACCACAAGAGAACTCCATTTAGCACAAAATATTCAGTCATGACTGAAACCCTCAATCATATTATAAATAAAATGGGATGAGGTAAATAAAAATGCAGTACAGATTTAAAATGGGTTCCTTTCAGGCCCTTAGTCAATAAACCAGGGGCAGTCCTTCTCTGTCTTGACGACCCCTGGTCGCAACCGCTGCCGACGTTACTTTCAGAAGCAGATAAAGTTGTAACACTGCTTCTCTGGTGATAGCACCATCACCATCTAAAGAATTGCTATGATACCGTGACCAACTCACAGTCCCAGCTTTGATGTAGCTTTGGTCACTGCTGGACATTCTAGGCTCTAGATGTTGAGGTCACCCAGCCATCTCGAGTAAACTTGGAACCTGCTCACGCCCTGAATTTCATGGATAGTCCGTGACGTGCCTGGTGGCGTCGTCACTCCCAGCTGCCTCCCTGTGACTTATTAAGTGTCATTAAATCAAGAGAATTAAAAGGGTTCTGTCAATAGAAAACAATCAGCAAAGCCACGCAAATCAATGGCGATAATGGGATACTCATCAAGGGGGTCCGGGGTGCGAGGTTTATTTCGAGACTGGTGCTTCACTCCTGAACTGGTTGCTACCCGACACTGGGCTTTCCCCAAAATACAAGATGACACGGCGCTGAGATTGTTAACCTCGCCTTCCCTAAACAGACATGGTGTGAACCTCACTTTTTGCCCTCAGAGTTTCATTCTGCAATTGCTTTTAGATCTTTCTAGATCCGCTGTGGCAGATCTCTCCCTCATTACGAGCAGTGTGGCATTCCCACCATCTTTTTTTTATTTTTTATTATTCCTTCCCTCCCATGATGAAAAGCGCAATGCTGACCCCTGCTCGGCTGATGCTGTTATTCTTTTCTGCAAATGGTCAGAAAGAGGGAGGAGGCAAAATCGCCTCAAACACTTTCATGTCTCCCACAAAACAAAAGTCAGAGCAGCATCTGAGCAGAAAGCGTGAAGTCTTTTAAAAACGAGACAAAGTGACATCATTTGTCCTGTTGCTGGCGGTGGCTTTTCTTTGTCGCAGTACATTTCCTCCGTCCTCTACTGGTATTGTGCTACAATACAAATGATAACTATTCAATACAAAATGATCATTATTGTTGGTAAACTGTGGAATAAATAATATTTTTTTAAGAATTAAAAAGGGATGTAAAATGCGGGCACTTAATGGTTTATTAAATGTAGTAAATAATGTTTTGTAGTAAATAATGTTTTTTTAATAAATAATGGTTAAAGTTAATATGTAATATAGGGGCAGTGGCTAAGTGGTTAAACTGACCCATGATTGGAATGTTGCCGGTTCAAATCTCGATCCCACGGTTCCAGTGAGGTGCCACTGAAAATGAACTGAAGTGATTGTGAAACACTGCAGAACACGGTGACACAACGAAATGTGTCCTCTGCTTTTAACCATCTTAGTGAGCAGTGGGCAGCCATGACAGGCGCCCGGGGAGCAGTGTGTGGGTATTGTGCTCTGCTCAGTGGGGCTTTGCTCAGCGGGCCACCACTGCCCCGGTACCCTGCCCTGAGTCCCTACACACTGCTCCCCAGGCGCCTTTCATTGCTGCCCACTATGGTATTAATTGCAGAGAGCACATTTCGTGGTTCATAATTCATATTCACAAATAAGTTTGCATTATAGATCAATTTATAGATGAAAAAGACATTTTACTACAATATGGTGACCAACCAACAAGCAACTTGTAGCGAACAGCACTTATATTGAGTCCATTAGCTGTGACTATTATATTAGTGCCCAGCTGAAATAGTGCAAAGTGATCGTGTTAGAGGCTCCACCAGCCACTCAAACCGCTTCTGATCCAATTTCACCCCTTACTAAAGCGCCGAGCCTACTGGTCACTGCTCTCCTGTGTATCTGACAGACCACCTTACAGGCAGGACGTCATTATCAGGCCTGGTCAGGGCAGAAGGCACGCAGATGCGACGAGCTGACCTCAGGACAGGAGGTCACATTTAACCCATGTGGCATCCTGGATATTGAGCATTTTATCTCCTCCAGGAGATTTTTTAAAAAAGCTTTCAAGCGAACCACTCGCTCCTCTCCAAGTGTTGTGGACTTTGTGGCTTTTGGCTGGGTACAAAGAGCTGGAAATGTCACCTCGGTTTTGTTCCAGAAAAGTTTTCGTTCTTCCGACAAGGCCACTGGCCAATGAAATGTCGGGACAGATTAGCAGATGTGTCTGCACAGGACGAGCAGAAATTAAAGACATAAAGTTTCATAAGAAAGAAGCAATAAGCTTCGCCATTGGATTTATCATGTAAAGATCTGAGTGAATAGGGTCATCAAACCTGTCTGTGCGTCGAAAGGCTCCGCTGATTAATTCCACTCATGATGAAAGTGGATCTATTCCAGCACAAGGAAGAGCCTTCACCCCCAACCATAGTTTTCTGCACACGGTTTAACTGGCAAGAGCATCGAAGAAAAAAAGAGTGAATTCATAAATATTTCACCACAGAAATGTTCGGCTTCAGGGTGAAAAAGTGCAAAGGGGAGGGAGACCTGGGATCTTCTGTGAGATCCTGGGATTCAGTAGATCATCGTCACCCAGGTACTGATGTCTCATGGTGAAGAAATTATTGCACAGTTCATCGTCGATATTCATTTATGAACCTAATCTCATCCATCATTTGCGCCTTTAATACAGACGCAGGGAGAGCATGATATAATGCCACTTCAAGGATTCCTCTCAACCAGTCAGAGCCCCAGGTTGGGACTTCCTGAGGTATAGAAGTAATAGTAATACATGTTTTTCAGGTATCATGTGAACCACAAGTCAGTCCAGGAATAAAGGGAATGTGGATGTACATTGTGCATAAGCAGTGACAAAACAACGTTCATTTGCACATCGGGATGTGCAGTTATCACTCGGACCCTCGTCTGCGGCCCTGAGCATCAGCACAGTCCTCCATAAACCGGCCACATACCTTCCGTCAATCTCAAGACATTCCTTCTTATTTTCAACACTAAGTCATGGCTTCCATTACGCCCGGCCAAGGGTGGGGGTGACTACTTTTTAAAGGCAGTGTAGCTCCGCCCCATGAACTCTCATATAAAGCTCCCTTGTGTGTTTTCATTTGTGGTGTGTGTGTGAGGTCAATATTTGGTGCTACATATGGGTTCGTGTCTTCGTTTTGATCACTTTTTTATCTGTTTCGCAGTTTTTTCTCTGAATAAACGATTTGTTGTGCAATTTCGCCTCCCGCCTCCGACTCAGGGTCGCTATGACAATCGTGTGTCTTTTTTGTACTATTTTCAGGGCGGCATTGAGCTGGTGCTCGAACCGCTCGCCATATAAAATATCTACCATGCAACTAGATTCATCAGGCCCTATTCTTCACTCGGAGCCCAGACAATAGCTGGAAGTTTATTCCAAATCGTCAATCCCCCCGCGATCCAGGCCAAAGCACCGATGACTCAGCTTCTTACCAAAAGGATGAATAAAACGTATAAAATGAAAACACACACACACACACACATACACACACACAAAGGATGGACCTTTAGTCATATTAAAAGGAAGCATCAGGGACACCTCGACGCCTGCCAAATCCTGGTGTATTTCTGGGTGCAGCAACAGGAGGTACCTCCAGACCGGAGACTCTGCTCTCCCCACCCTCACTCGCACATCATCATCATCATCGTGTCACCAAAATGCATTTCCAACCGCCCCACCACACCTTCAGATGGGGTATATAACATACGTCCTTTAAATCACCTTTAATAAACCTGCACATTAAAAGCCCATTTGGCGAGATGAACTCAAGTCCTTCCAGCGTCTTTCTTTCGTCTGTACAAGACCAATCTGAATGTGAAAGTGAAGTGAAGTGATTGTCACTTGCGATACACAGCAGCACAGCACACGGTGCACACAGTGAAATCTGTCCTCTGCATTTAACCCATCACCCTGAGTGAGCAGTGGGCAGCCATGACAGGCGCCCGGGGAGCAGTGTGTGGGGACGGTGCTTTGCTCGGTGGCACCTCAGTGACACCTTGGCGGATCGGGATTCGAACCGGCAACCTTCTGATTACGGGGCCGCTCCCTTAACCGCTAGGCCACCACTGCCCCTCCATGTGCTTCATTACGCGCATATCAGTGACACTCAATTTGTTAGCGTCTCCCCAGCAGCACGCTGAACGTTCTGACACGGATCGTATTTCGCGCTCCTTCGCTTTTTGGCCGTTGGCGGAGGTGAACACGTGTGAGGTGCATCCCTTCGTTTGCTGGTGCACCAAACACACAATTACAGGAATCCAATTCCAATCAAGGGTGGAACCATGGCAGCCCTGGCACCGCTTCTCCCGGATCCCTGAACGTCTCTGCATCGTCTTCACTGCACGAGTCAAATCAATACAAGGACCAGAAAGACAGAAAAACGCGTGTTTTTAACCTCGGGACGTGCAGAATTCTACTCCGAAATCCAGGATTCCACTGTTGAACCGTTGCCATTGAGCTCTTGTCCTCCGCGCAGTCTTCGTCTTTTAAAAGTTATTTTTCAGTTTGTTTTTTCTGCACCAAACTGTGCCATTCGTTCATGTAGCCCGGGCTATAGAGCCCTCACTCGAGCGAGAGAGCGAACAAAGAAGCACAGACCGAGAACGTTCATACGAGCCAACTCGGAGGGAAATGTAATTATTAATCTGAAGGGGGGACAATGCAAAGTGACAAAAACAAGCGACGGCAAACGCTCACTTGATCCTCATTTCCATGACAACAAATATGCATCCCCCCCCCAGCCATACAAATCGCTGGAATGGACGTCATGTGCACGTCCCAGTTTTGAGACGTTTTCATCATTGCCACAGATTATGACTGGGTGTGCTGTAAATGGAACTACTGCCGCCTTTCAATGTCACTGTCACTGCAATCAACTAACTGTCAGGAGTTCTGCACTAAAGAGGGGACGAGAGCTTGCAGTGTCAAGTTCAACTGTCCGCACCTTGTTCAAAAGCTGTTTCATTTTTCTCACTGTAGAACCATTTGAGCAGGTAACTTTGGGGTACCTAACAAGGACGTCAGTGGAACCCGCAGATCCCTACACAATTAAAAAAAGGGACTTTCATGCTGCTGAACTAAAAAATTAATGAGGACTATAGGGCTCAGCACATCTGTACGCGCAGGCAATACGTGACAATATCCACAGATATTATAAACACGGTCCACGGTCCTTACTACATTTCGTTGCCCTGTACTTGTACATGTGTAATGACAATAAAGTTGAATCTAATCTAATCTTCTCTTGGTTTCATGCCCTGGACGCTCTTCTCCTCCTCCTCCTCCGCCTCATCATCATCATCATCATCATCCCCCCATTCCCCAACATCATGCTGATGCACGCATATAACACGCAGAATAAATGTTGGAACTGACCTTCCACCCCACTCAGCACATGTCTGATCCACAGCGACACGCAGCCCCACGCACGACACCGCACGGTCCCGCGGGGACCCGGAATCCGTCGCGAATCTCACGCCGCAGCTATAATAACGAAAACGACCATAATAATCACGGGGGGTGGGACGTTCACCTGAAAGTGCAGCTCCGCGGCTCTCCCGCCTCCCGGCCGAGGCGCGATTCCGCGGTTAGCGCGCCATGAATAATTAAGGGTCGCGTTCGGCCGCGTCCTTCATCTCAACCCGCGGGGAAGAAGTGCGGGGCCGCTTTATAAAGTCGGAGCCCCGCACCCACCCGCCCCACGACGAGCGCGTCCGGAATGGAGGCACCGATCGTTTGTTCCTCGTTCAGTTGTGCGAATTGATAAAAAGAAAAAAAAAGAAAAACTAAGGAAAAGCATTGATGTATTGAGGCTTCGATACCACGATTCTGTCGAGGATGTTTTAAGGGCCCTGGATAAAACATGATTTTATTATTTTTATTATTATTGTCATTGGAGGTAACAATACTACTACTAATACCACTTAATTATAATAATTACAATGGTAATGATTTTATATCATTATTGTCATAACTGGATATTAATACAGATTAGTTTAACCTTTGGAAGAAAAACTGTATTCTGCATCAACGATACTTCGTGGCAATAATGAAGAGGGTTATAAAATATTGTTATGCCACGTGATGTAATTACTGATTTGGTAATTACTGTCTTAATTAAGACGATGATTCGGAGCAGCCAACAGGTGGCAGGATTGACGTATGTGGCGATTTTGTGTTTTTGGCGCCACCTATTGGCTGCACTCAGTTTTACAGAAACACCACCGCCGTTGCATTTGGTATTTCACCTTTTTACAAATACAAATATTGAACGTTCGCCCCTACTTTTGTCTACACTTGGCAATTCTGTGTACACCTTTGAGGAGAGTAACAGATTTCAGCAGATTTACATTTACTTAACTTATCCAGAGCAACTTATATGGGGGCTTTAAAATGTCCGTCACAGTAATCCGTCATTTGGCTCACTAGGACCCAAACTGTAAATACATTAACTTAATAAATCAGTTTCGTGCATTTGAAGATCTTTAATGAGGCAGCTGTTTGAACATCTACTGGAAGTTCATTCCACCCCCTAGGAGCCACGACGGAGAGGAGTCTACTTGGGACTGGTGTGGGAGAACTTGAGAAGGTTAAAACCTGGTCGTGCCGCACCACTTGTTTTTTAGTTGGGGAGGTCGAGTAGTGCTGAGAGGAAGACCAGCCAGGAGTGAGTTACAGTAGCCTAGTTTGGAGATCTGAGCAGCCTGTGTTTATACAACTGGACGAAGGCCTTTAATGTTTTAGTGAAGGAGATTGGATATGTGAGACGAGTAGGAGAAGGAATTGTTACCTCAAGGTTGCGTGCAGTGACAGAAGGAGAGATCAGGGAATCATCTTGGGAGATTTTTAGATCCTGCAGATTAGCGGAGATGAACAGCAGTTCATTTTTGCTGGGGATGCCAGTATGCCCGCTTTGTGACAGCTTTACCCAGGTAATCTCAGCATGTGCTGCGGTGTGCGGACTGCTAGATCTCTCTTGTCCTCTATCGTGTCCCTATGATGGCTATCAGGTGTCTCTGATGTCCTGTCCAAGAGGCGGAGTGTCTAATCGTGGCCGTCCATGCCTGGGGACAATCTACAGCCTCCACAGGAAAGAGACCAGTAATGTGCACGAGGACACGACAGGGGGACACAAACTCAAAGAGCAAGAAAAATCCAAGACTTCAAAAGACGACAACTTGAAAGTACTTTAAACCTCAAGTGAGCCCCGGCCAGCGAAACAACTTTGAGGCAGGGAGAGTAGTGCAGCTGAGGAAAAGAACGCAGTCTGTGGTTCGATTTAATATCCAGGGCAGACCGCAGGATGTGAAGTAAAAGAAAGTGAAGTGATTGTCACTGTGATACACTGCAGCACAGCACACGGTGACACAGCTAAATGTGTCCTCTGCTTTTAACCATCACCCTTGGTGAGCAGTGGGCAGCCATGACAGGCGCCCGGGGAGCAGTGTGTGGGGACGGTGCATTGCTCAGTGGCACCTCGGCAGATCGGGATTCAAACTGGCAACCTTCTGATTACGGGGCCGCTTCCTTAACCGCTAGTCCTTCACTGCCCCCTATTGGCTGCAACCAACATCCCTTCCTCTAAACCAGAGGACCACAAAGACCCAGGTTCAAACCCCACTTACTATCATTGTGTCCCTGAGCAAGACACTTAACCGAGAGGGTCTCCAGGGGTTGTCCCTGTCCCTGTCACTATTGATTGTAAGTCGCTCTGGATAAAGATAAAAAGTAGCCAAAAAAAAGTAGTGATTACTGTTCAGCTACAGTTGGGTCAGCATGGTCACAGAAACACTAAAAAGCATGGTACATATGAAATGATGAACCAATTCAGGAACCATTTGTTTTTATTTCAACAGTGTACATTCCTTAACTGACAGAATACCGTAAGCTACTGAGGCTGCTTAAACGTCCAGTTATGCCAACAGTGACACATTCGACCCGACTGACTTAACAAGCCCATTTTTTATTAAAAGTAGAGCAAATACTCACTCGTTGGCAGTGAAGTTACACCTCATTAGCAATGTAAATCTACTGAGCTTGCCTATACCTATGACCTATAAAACATATAGAGCTCTGCCGTAACTCTGATGGGCTAAATACATTTCTATTTGTAACATTTTATGACATTTATTTATCTTGATACACTATTTGAATACTACAGCTATATAATAAAACAACACTTTTGGCTTTTGTTTGTTGCTGTCAGAAAAGCGAGAGCTTCAATGTTTCTTGAAAAAATCCTTTTGCTCTACATGTAACTGCTGCATCAGCCCTATGTTGGTTGTTATGTCACATATATTCATCTATATGCTTGCACTAGGCCAGATGGTGAAAAAAATGTGACTATACTGCATTGCACCAAAAGTTTTACATCATGTGCATCAGTCATGATTGTGATAAAAAAAAGAAGGTGCTTCAGGTGCTAGGAGTACTCAGAAGCGGCTCTGAGGAAGCAGGGCCTGGTGAAAATCCGCCGTGGCCGAGGACTTCACAGAGCCCGCGTCACTGAACGTGACCGGGGACAGCAGCGTCTTCGGGTCCGGTTCTACATCTGTAACAAGCAAACCGGATGTGAGGGACACAAGTTCTGGACACCACAAACAATTATCAGATACAAAACTCACATTCTGCTGGGAGGCCTGGAGATTTGGGAATGTGAGTCACGTGGTCTGTGAAGGTCAAATTCAAGAAGTGATGTTTGAGCCACGTGGCTCTGTCTTCCTCAAACATTTTCCGCTTAAAAAGAAAAAGCAGTTGAGCTTTATTTGTTTACTGTTTTTTGGGCTTTGGATATTTTTTTTTTTTTACTTCTCGCACCTCGTGGCCCAGTCTAATGGCCGCTTCAGTGAAGTTCTGCCTCTCCGATGCAAAGTTCTTCCTCTGCTCCTCAAAAATCCTCCGCTGCTCCTTAAACCTCTCCTTTTCCTCCAGCACGTAACAGTCCTTGAGGAGAGACGCCGTCTCCTCTTCGCAGGGGGAAATAAGCTGCTGCTGAGCAAAGGATTCAAGCTCTGAATTTCCGTCCCTACTCTACAATACCGTGTAATGCGATCTCTGATTGTTAAAAGTGTTAAAAGCTCCATGCTGCAGAGATGTAGCAAATTGGCCCTTTAAACAGCAGGGGGCGCCTTGTGACATTTTCAATCACTTAATTGAATGTACAGCTCATAAAAACCTCCTTGGCTTTCCTTGGAGGACTTAAGCACAATTCAATGCAAATACGAAACAATAAAATGTGTAATGAATCCCCTGCTGAACACCAGGAATGCTCACTTGCAAGAGCTGCTGCTGAGTGTGAATGAACTCCTTGCACTGCTGGACTTCAAGCTTGAGACGCCCCATCTCTTGGTCGTTTGTTTCGTTCGAGGCCGCCTCGCTCTCCACCTGCACAACCTGCACCAAGGACACTGGAAGAAACAAACACCAAACAAGCCATGTTGGTGGCTACGTCAGCCCCAAGGGTTTGAACCTAGCTCTTACGTCATGTTCATCATGACCTGGACAGTGGTTGGCCAAACGGACTCAGAATGTTGCCGGTTCGAATCTCGACCTGCCAAGGTGGCAATGAGGGTGCCTGTTATGGCTGCCCACTGCTCTCCAAGGGTGATGGTTCAATGCAGAGGAAACATTTTGTTGTGTCACCGTGTGCTGTGCTTGCTGGGTATCACAATGACAGAAATGATCACTTTCACTTTTCCCTTTTATCATTATGGGAACAGTATAGGGACGAGAACACAGGGACGTGCGCATGAGTAACAAGCGGCACGAGAGTGAGGGAGCATGGAAGCTTGAGTAAAGGACTAAATTAGGAATAACTAGGGATGTGTGACAATAACCAGTCAGACAGGACTAGGATATGGCGCCACCTGTTGGGCCAGGGATGCCAGGATGGTACACTGTCAAAATGTATTACAAAGGTAACAATTTTACAATTATTAATATTGTACAACTTCAGGGGTGACGATGATGGAATAAGTAGAATTTGGGATTTAAGGCTATGGTTCCTGTCTGATGTCTTCTCTTGACCATATGCTACAAGATTGTTCTTGATAAATTGAGAACTTAAGACATACCTTGGCAGTCAAGTTTCTCCACGTGATGTTTGATCTTCCTCCACTGCTGCCGGATGCTGTTTGTGAGCTCCTCTCGGGCGTGTTCACAGGACACCTCTATGGCTTTCTGCCCGGGATCACAGTCTCCCTCTCCTTCAGACGCGGACTCCTGAAAGACGGACATCTCCTCAGCGCTGGCTTTCTCACCGTGTCACCCGGCCATCACCGTCGGGACCCAGGTGACCAACCTGATCAGCACTGCGTTCACATCGCGGCTCCCCAAGGCTGGATCTCTTTGGCCCTAAAATGCCGACCATCTCTTTCTTCATCTGCTGAAGAACCTTTCTCAGCTCGGCGTTCTCTGTCATCAGCTCTTTCTGCCGGTTCTCCAGCTCATTCAGAAGAATCTTGTACATTTCACTCTCATGTCTAGAGAAAAAAGATATACTTACCATTCAGTTACCATGGCATTACATCTACATTATTATTTTATGAACATTGTTTTCAGAATAAATGAAAGCTTCTACCTGCTCTCTGACTTCCGGGTTTTCCACTGGCTTCTCTTGCCATCAGATCTTCCCACGCAATTCAGAATTTCAATAGCTGTTTTTAAAAATGTATATAATCAACTGTCATTTTCACAATGGACGTGTTCAAAAATTATTGTTCCTTAACGATGACAAAAGAACAGCGCCTGTTGGAATCTGAGAGGGTCTCCGCAAACCTTGTTTCTTATCCTTTCGGTCAACCAGCACTTGGTTCAAATGCTCCTTGAGTTTCTGGTACTCCCGCTCTTTCCTCTTCTTGTCGTGGCTGTAGTGCGCAGCGCGACTCGCTCTGATGTTCTGCAGCTTCTGCACCTGTTGAAGGAGCATCGGAGGCTGACTCCACAGCAGAAGGCACGTGAACCAATGCCAGGAAAGATTTAGATTAAATTTAGATTTAGATGAAAGGCGGCCGGGGAGCAGTGTGTGGGGACGGTACTTTGATCAAGGGGACCTCAGTGGCACCTTGATGGTTCGGGATTTGAATCTGAATCCCATTGGTTACAAGTATGCTAGGCCACCACTGCCCCATAATAAAGACAAAAAATAAGAATCCTGGATACAAATGGCAATTTCTTGACTCAGGTTAGGATACATTTACTTGTGAAATCGAATTTGGCCAGTGAAAAAGAGGACAATTTGGGAAGTTTGGAAGTTTTTTTCTCTCGTAAAAGATGTACTATGCGTACCAATGTACCAACCAGAATCTATAGATGAAAATGAATTCAATCCAATCCAAGTTGTTACATTTATCGTTCTAATTTTTGTCATTGCACCATGCAGAGATGGAGTGACAATAAAAAAAACTGAATTGATTTCTCTTTACTTCACCCATGCCCTACTTGTCTCAGCTCACCCACCTCATCTGTCTAAAACAACCTTGACCTTGTTCCAGTCTGGCGCATTTTTAACACTCCACGCCACTGACAAAAGCATTTTTTGCCTATCAGTGCACATTCACAAAGACTGACTAAAATGTCACAACCGAAATATCCTACCTCCTCCTTCTCATTCTTTATACAATTCTGCAGGCTCTTAATGTTCATGTGTAACTGTCGTTCTCTCTCTTGCAGCCTCCCATTTTCCCTCTTGGCAAGTTCAAATTGCTCCTATAAAATAAAAATTAAGATAATGGTTCAAATGCATGCTTTAACTTCATCCAGCCAGTCTGTGTGCTCATTCTTTTTAGTCCTACGCAAAGATAACCTACATAATGTGCGGAGGCTAATAATAACACAGAACTAGGCCAGCTGCGGTGCCATGTTGGGCGGCGGGAGACGAGCGTGGCACCTTGAGCCTGGCGTGGCTGAGCTGCTGGTACTCCATGTCACTGGCCGCCCTCAGCTGCTCTGTCTCCAGGTTCTCCACGGTGCGCAGGACCTGGCGGTGCTGCTGCACAAGAGCGTGCATGCTGTTCAGCAGGGCCACCACGTCCAGCCCCCGGCTCGCCCCCGACTCTGGACAGAGCAAAGGAAAGCCCAGCAAAGACATCTCCTGGGCATGAACAGGACATTATTAATGTTACCTGAGCCTTAAAAAAAAATAATCAGAGCAAAAGCGGGCTTCCTAATACCTCGTTTAAGAAAGAAATGCATTCTGCCATGTTCTCATCTGTACAGAAAGCTTTTAAGGGGCTGTAGAAATTCGTGGACTGAGTATATCGCCTCAGTAAAGGTGTCAGTCTGTAAGAGTTGTAGGGACCGTCCATGTTTTCTGCAACAGAAATTGCATGTTAATTGTAGGTTAATTGTGAGCAGCCTGTGTTGTGCACTTCAGACTAAATTTTCTCGTGCATATTTGTCTTGTATCTCTTTCACATGCAATTTAGTTTTCTTGCTCAAAAGGTGAACAAACTAGCTTGGCTTTGGCATTCCATTCCGAGAGTTATAATCGGCTTAATGCTTACCTTGTGATGATTCTGGCATTATTTCTTCCTTTGATAATTCGATCAGACAGAAAAAATCTGGACAGGCAGAAGCAGGACAGCTGCTGATTTTACCCCGGTAAAGCGCTGAAATGAATGGAACCAGCTCATGGTACTGATGCACAGACGCTATTTAACTACAACCCAAGAACCACATATGCACTGAAAATACAATAAAGTTGGCAAAGATCTATTGGGTGGTGATAAATTACACAATGTGTTGGTCCGAACCGGATCAGAAGTTGAGGGCCAGTGAGACCCTCTAACAGCCCCGTTTTAAAGCAAGATGCTTGGGATGACAGAAAGTAGGCTCCCTCCCTGCAGCAAACATCACCCTCATCGTCATTATCACGTTACATATCTGAATCTTGTATATGTATATATATCTGAATATATATATATAAAACAGTAGACCCCTACAATTCTAACGCCCGACTGATTCAATCCAAGCAAAACAACAGGATCGAGTACGCACCGTGTGTACCTGGCGACCGACGGGACGCTCTGGCGCGGCTGTAATCGAGCCCGCGGCCGCTGATTGGCCGGCGCGTTGCCGGGTAACAGACGCTCGGCAAAGCCGCCGAACGCGATTGGTTGTCACAGAAATGAGATGAAATTGCGTCACGTGACTCCTTTCGGGGTTTTTTTTTTCGTTTGTTTTATAAACAAATGAAACAAATTTGCTCTCAGAACAGACACACTTTATTAAGCGATTATTAGAATAAATATTTTACTTTACACACGTGAATGAAAATAAATACAAGATACAAATACAGACGCTGTACATGTAAATGTAAAAATGTTAGCACATCAAACAAACTTTTGCCGCTACATTGCGTAAGACTGTCGTGACCAATAAAAAATGTGTTTATTGGAACAATGTTTACTGTCTACACCAGCGTGGTTTACAGATCATCAACATTTATTGTAAGCGTTGAAGTCACTGATGCCGGAGGTCACAGGGCTAGTCGCTGACGGGAACAGGCATGCCTCCAGGCTCCGTGTCTTGGTGGAAAAGTCCGGAAACATCCCTCTTAGCATCCAGCCACCAAGTTGTCATTTCACCTTTACCCTGTTAAACAAAGAGCGCAACGTCTGAACAGCAGACCACCGGATCTGCGCCGGGCTTTGACCTATGGATCTGCGTTGCCCCTGGAGAGAGTGAGGAGGGGGGCATAGAAAATGAAGGCCAATAAATCTGAAGTGGCAGAGAATGGAGAGGCCATCTGAGGCCAGGCGCTGGAGCAGCGTCATCCAACCACGTTTCCCCCTCATCCCTGGGGGTCCTGAGGGAATCTCACATGCATTCATTTCATTGAAGCGGCTAATTTGTCGTCTTTATTGATCCTTTTCAGTTCACCAGCGTCCATGCTAACGACTCACAAGAGCCACAACAAAAGCATTAAAACTCATTTATAAATATTATGCCGAGCCTTATTCTCACTCTGAAGGTCTTATGCCTTCATCACGCCATCACACTGGAATCTGACGGTGTCCACTGCAACCATGGCAACCATTGCGACTGAGTAGAAACGTTTCCTCTTTTCTCTGTGAGTGAATGGGTGCAGATGAGCTGCTCTGCGAAGGCCCGACCCCCTGCCCCCCAACCCGCATTCAGCGCCGTTACCTTCACGTTTAGTGATCCTCGGCAAGTCAAGACGTAACCTTTCAGGGTGTGTAGAAGCTCTGCTGTCGAGGCACTGCACTGGATCTTCAGGGCTGCAGAGGGAACGAAGCAAAAGGTGTTTTTTTACTGTCATCTGCACAGATTGTATATTTTTTATATTGCGGCAGATTTTAAAAAGCATTCTAAAAGCATCCTCCTGTAGAAAACTGGCAGGTCTAGTTGGCAGAATGACGAGGCTCACTCTCTGTTTTTCACCTTCTCAAAACCCCCAAGATAAGATCTGGGATCTGTGCTCTGAAGAACACACTTCTCGTATGTTGTATGTGTCTTTCGGGCATCAGGGTGCCTGTCATGGTTCGATTATGATCAGCAATGGTTGAATAGCGCTGTCACAGCGAAAGTCCATTCTTCTTGAGTGCACAGGGCAAACAGGATGTGATCCACTCAGATACCTTCACTGGTGGACTCCATCCGCGATGCCGTGTTCACCGTGTCACCAAACAAACAGTAGCGCGGCATTTTGGTCCCCACGACACCAGCGACTACAGGGCCTGAGTGGATTTTAAAGGTCAAGGAGACATTCCATTATGTTCCATTATTTTTTAAATCACACATTATACAGATTTCATAATCTAGATGCACATTGTCAAAATAAGTGTGAAATCATTTTTTATAAATGTGTTTATATGCACCCACCTGAGTGGATTCCAGCCCGTATCTTCAGCTGCGTAGTGGGCTTGTGGGGGATTTGGAAGGCATGGCAAACGCCGACAAGATCCAGCGCCATGCTGGCTATCTCACCCGCGTGATGGATGCCGTTCTCCTTCGGCACGCCCGAAACCACCATGTCTGAAAAGGGACGTGTGAGCGGGAAAAGTTGTCGTAGTGCGAGGAAGGAATTCGCGGTTTCACTCACAGGCATCTCCGATGGTCTCGACTTTGTACACGTCGTAGTTGTCGATGATGTTGTCAAAGGTGGTGTAGAGCTTGTTGAGGAAATCGACAACCTGATGGGGGGTGCTGGATCCGGAGAGCTGAGTGAAGCCCACTATATCACTGCACGAGGGGGGAAAATGCATTTTATATTCTATTCTGGTACTTTAGCATTAAAGTAAAGATGAGATTGTAAATTATATACCATATGAAATGCACAGAATATGAAGCCAACAGAGATGAAAGCTGGAACAATTTCAGCAAAGCAAATACATTCAATTTTTGTAGTGGTCACAGTCAAAAAGCAGTTTTATATTTTCACATGTAAAGGTAAAGCAACATTTTTTTTACATGTCTTGGTGTCACAGCTGCCAAGATTGGATGCTGCTAACTCATTGTTGTCTCATCGCATTGTAATAAACCTTTTCTGAATCCTGACCATTGTTTTCTGCCGACCGACTGCCTTTCACCACACTTTTGGAATACCCCCGCCTGCCTTTGTCTGGCCTTGAGGAACTGATACGACCCCTAATGACTCTTCTCCTTCAGCCTCCAACAAACCCGGCCCTTCTGGTCCTGACTGCTTCAGCCCGACGCCTCACTACTGCTACGCCATGGTAGAGCCAGTTTATTCTGTGGCTGAACTGTGTTTCTGGACGCTCCCGCTTTCCCGCCGCTGCTGTTCCCCTTCAAGCTTCCACGCGTCTGCGTTCCACCAACCCCACGCCCTCTGCTCCCCTGCCTCCGCAGTAAGGAAACGGACCCGTAATCAGAAGGTTGCTGGGCCGAATCCCAAACCGCCGAGGTGCCACTGAGGCGCCACCGAGCAAAGCACCGTCCCCACACACTGCTCCCCGGGCGCCTGTCATGGCTGCCCACTGCTCACTCAGGTAATAGAAGCAGAGGACACGCTGGGTGCTGGGCTGTGCTGTGGTGTGTCACATGTGACAACTAATCACTTTCACTTCACTTAAGTGCGCCCCAGGACCTGAGTCGTGATACTTGGCTATTAAAACTACGATAATGCCTTCTGCATTTAAGATGTGAATCACCCATGGCAAATGATAAAAAAAACAACTAAAACATAATTTATATGCTGTATTATAATTACTTTCATTGATCTAATGAACTGAGAAAATAG
The DNA here is from genome assembly GCF_900700375.1 of Denticeps clupeoides. NCBI lineage: Eukaryota > Metazoa > Chordata > Actinopteri > Clupeiformes > Denticipitidae > Denticeps > Denticeps clupeoides. The sequence continues at coordinate 15,419,673 of NC_041725.1, forward strand.
TAGCTGATGCCACAAGGCCAGGTTTAAGTTGGAGGTTTGCAATGTCACAATCAAACTACACCCACCTGAAGTACACCGTGGCATTCGAGTAGCTCTGAGCCTCGGATGTGCGACCTTGGCGAAGGTCGTCGGCCACCGGCTTCGGCAACATGCCTGGAAATTTGACAAGTTAATTGAAAGATATTGAAAATTGAAAATAAATAGAATAAAAAGCCCTTTGCCTCTCCAAAGTCTACGCCTGGCACGACCGCTAGAGGAAGCTTCACTCTTAACCAGCAGCTAGAGCTTAACAACTCCTCCTGCCCCAGTGTATTATTAAACCCGCTGCCAAATAGTGGGGGCAAAGGAAGAATCTGATCATTACTGTAGAGCAAGCGATCCGTCTTCTGTTTCTCTTGGAGGAGATCCTGCGTGCGCTCTGCCACAATGGCCTCTAAGTGCTTGCTATACTTCTCCATCTGGTTCAGAAGAAGAGGGAGAGGGGTATAATGCACAAAATGGCCATGTTCAAAAATACGCCTCGGGCTATACTTTGAACGCAACAGAAGGTAACGAAGGGAACGTTCACCAAGTTCATCATCATGTCCACTGGGCTGACTTTGTGACGGTTCATTTTGTCCAGCATCTTCCTGACCTGCTCAAACGTGGGCCTTGCCGAGGCGTTATGAGACCAGCACTTCTTGATCAGCTGTGTGGACGCGCAGAAATGTTTCATCATAACCATGCCGGGTTATTGCGATCGGCGCGACTGATGGGAACTGGCCAACACACCTCGGAGTAGTCACTTTGATCTGGGCATTCCGTGTCGGACTTCCCAGCCACCAGCTCCGGAAGAGGCGGACGCCACGTGGCATCCAAGTCCATGGCCTCTGTCTGCTCCTGCTGGAGGATCATGGGTAAATAAGTCTCACGGAAACCGCTCGGGGTCGTGCGTGGCCGCGGCTGCGGTCAGGGCCTCCGTACTCACAGTGATTGGATCGCAGCGAGAAGCTATCTCCACCAAGATAATGGAATAGCTGGAACAGAAAGAACTTTGTTTAATTTCCTCCCGTGTCCTGCTGACTGTGTCGCGGTGTCCCTGTGTGTTTGGCGTCGTGCAGATAAACGGCGGTGACAAATGGCTACGTTTGCATTCCCTCTCTCGAACGCTCTTCTTCGCGTACAGCGTGTGAACGCGCATCCTCGCCTCACCTGAACACATCTGCAGCGGCGGTGAGGCCGGCGCCAGGGCCGAGGAGGACTTCGGGCGCCCTGTACATTCGGTAAACGCTTTCGCAGTCAAAGCAGTTGCTGAGGGCGTCCGAGTCTTCCTTCCTGTAAGCGGCCAGGCCGTAGTCTGGAAAGGACGTCGGGGGGTGGGGGTGGGGGGTCAGGTTGTAAACAAATGAGCGCAAATGTGATCCGGCGACACCGACAGGCTCACCTGAGATCTTGCACACCCAGCGGTCGTCGATCACACAGTTTCGGGAGTGAAGCCTCCCGTGAAACGTTTTGTGCTGGTGGAGGTAGGCCATGCCCCGGGCTATGTCAGTGGCAAAGGATAATCTGTAAGAAAAATTATAATTTTCTTACTGCCCTCCACAAGCACTACTACAGAAACGATTGACGTGAAAAAAATTGATCAGTTTTTACATCCATTTCTTATTTTTTATGAAATAACAGGTACTTTAATCTTTTAAATATAAGTGATTATTCTATAAGTAGGCCTATGAGTGGCACTAATGAATTGTAAGTAGGACTAAAAGGGCAGTGGTGACCTAGCGGTTAAGGAAGCGGCCCTGAATCTGCCAAAGTGCCACTGAGGTGCCACTGAGCAATGCACCGTCCCCACACACTGCTCCCCGGGCGCCTGTCATGGCTGCCCACTGCTCACTCAGGGTGATGGGATAAATGCAGAGGACAAATTTCACTGTGTGCACCATGTGCTGGACTGCTGTGTATCACATGTGACAATCACTTCACTTAATTTAATTTAAAACTTAATTTAATAATTTTCAGTTGGTCTTCAGCATGGTCGGGAATAACAGATTTTGGAGACATTGAACATACCGAAAACCCCAGTTGATGGGAATATCCTCATTCAGAAGCACATCAGCCAGGCTGCCCTTGGGGCAGAACTCCGTAACAATGCTGACGTAAGGCACTTCGATGGACCCACCGATGAATTTACTCAGGTTTGGGTGATCAAGTTCTCTGAAGGGGAAAGAAAGATGGAACAGTGTTATAAATTTTATAACCAGCCAATGAAGAAGAATATGAGGGGATGTGTTGGAAATGCAAAGAACTGCAAATCTCTACTCACCGAACCTCTTTAACCTCTTTCCTGATGGTCTTGGTCAACGTGAAATGTTTCTTTTGGAGCTGTTTTACTGCCACATTCCGGCCATCACTATTCATGACAGCAAATCACCTTTTTACACTTCTGATAAATTCATCTTTAAATTATGAATCATTATTGTTACATGTTCAGTACTACCGTGTCGTTGCTACGTTTTAACACGTTGTGACGAATTGCACATCACTCACTAAATGCCTGGCTGTATGTAGCCCGGCTTGAAGGGTCCATTCATCACAGAGCGGACGGTCACATCTGTGGCCCTGCTCACGCTGGACGTGCTCTTTGCATGCTGGAGACTTGTAGTGCTGCCGAAGCCCGGGGAGCAGCCTTTCCCTGCAGCCAGAGTCAAAGTGGAGTTGTTTGCACTTTCCTGGGAAGCCTTGGTGAGTGTGGTGGATGTAGGCTAGATTCTTTTAATGTATTATTTGTTTCCATGTTATTGAACATCGGCAATGAGCATCCACTCGTTGAAATAGAAACAGTTAAACCCACTAAACCCACCTCCCACCCCAACAAATTATGAGAAATAAAAAGTATTTTAGAGCTCAAATGGTTACACCATTCACAACTGGTTAATGGCATTTTATATATCACATTAAATATGAATGGAAATTGGGCAGTGGTGGCCTAGCAATTAAGGAAGTGGCCCCATAATCAGACGGTTGCCGGTTCGAAACCTGAGCCGCCAAGGTGCCACTGAGGTCCCCACACACTGCTCCCCAGGTGAATCACATGGCTGCCCACTGTTCACCAAGGGTGATGGTTAAAAGCAGAGGACACATTTCGTTGTGTGTCACAATCACTTCACTTTCACTTTTTTTTTCACTTTCAAATAATATGGGGTGGGGTACTCCAGATCCACGTCTGGATCAGAGTTTATGGTGAACGTCCCCTGATTCCTGATTGTATATATTTGCTTTGTTTGTATCACATCTATGTCGGGTTATTGTATACTGTGTGTCCTGTCTATTGTTGCAAGCCTGTTATGTTATATGTTGTAAATAAATCCCCCTTTGTGTATAAGTCATGCAACTGCATCCAAAACCATCTTCACCAACACCAGAACCATGACTTAAAGCCACATTTGTGTTTGTATGGGATAAGGTCATTCACCAGAGGGCTTTCCGCTGAAACAGTGGCCCAACATTTACATCACAGAGCTACTAATCTGAATAACAATTTAGATTTCGACTCACCGAACATGATACTGTTGTGGTTGATGATCCAGCTCTCATCCCAAAACATCTTTTGTTTCTGGTACTGAATCCACTGGAAGGGAGAAAGCATCATATTATCTCTGTCCACGGTTTACATATTGGCTTTCATGCTCAAGTTAGTTACATGCGTTTATTCTGACAGGAAACCACCATTACGTTCTACATGCAAATCCTGAACCATCAATTTCACAGAGGAAAAACTCTTTTGTGCCACACTGTCCTTGTCTGCCCTTCAATTAAACACTCTGAAAACAAGCAGATACGAGAGAACTCTGGGGTGGAGCCTCACCACAATGGTCAGGATTAAGCCACTACAGAAGAGGGCCACGGGGAGTCCGATGGCGACTTTGATTGTCATGGACATGGGACAAACCCCGCAGTCGGCGGGGCACGTCAGACAGCTCTCCTCCAGCTCACAGATCTCATCTCCACACACTGTTGGGCGCAGCAGAGAGCAAACGTCAGTCATGTAATATAAATACAGGAGTTAAGACCCAGCAGGGTTTATGGTGTGGAGTGGAGGCCATGATGGGCTCATTAACATCCTGGTCTACCTGGACCAGTTCCAGACAGGAAGTCAAGGGCTCACATTTCCAGCTGCCCAGATCTTCAGAGTAGAACATTAATGCATTTAAATTGTTCAACCCATGACATTTATGGAAAACCCTTCTGTTGAGACCCTTACAGAATTCCAGGCCTCACTAACCCTGACCTCAAATTCCAAGATGGATTCGCCTGTAGACAGCGGATGTTCACATTATGTACTTGTCGTTCTGTCTATCTTCCTGCCCTGATAGTTTCTGCAGAATACTGCAAATTGCATTTTCATGAATGAGGAATAATCCTGTACTTACTGTACTAGAACACGGTGTTACATCATTCCCACAGGATAACTGTTCTCCTTGAGGTCAGATATGGCAACCAAGCTCCATCTGATTCATAAGCACTTTTTTCTTTTTTTAATGTAACACATTGGGAACTCTGCTACTTGTATTTTGGTTACTTAAGTGGTGAATACACACATAATTAATTGTGATTAACTGAGATACAGCTTGCAATAAAAAACAAGTGTGGGTTGTTTGCCATATTTGCAACTGGAAAACTGGAAATATATTGGAAATGTCAGTCTGTTAAATGTGCAAATGCATTGGCTAATCAGTTGGGGATATGTGAGAAAACAGTAAGCAAAAGTTGCCGTGCAGCAACTGAAAGGGCTTCTGTATGCAAATAGTTACGAGCATGCTCGTGCATGGAGGACAAGCCTCCACACAACTGGTGATTATTCTATATGTTTGTGGACGTTGTTGTTGCGTTCAGGTCTGTTGCATTGGCAGAGTGTGTTCCAGGTATTCCAAACCTTGTGCACTGACAACCAGGACCTTGGACTCCAGAGCTGCGTGCATCTGCCCGACTTTGATATGCGCAATGACCGAGGTCATGCCCAGGTGAACCAGCACAACCTAGTTATGAAGATATAAACAGTCCTTGTTCTAAAAGTGTTCAAGACCGGGTTTCAAACAGCATGTAACGAGTCTTGGTTATGACTTTTTTTTTTTTTTTTATTGTCCATAAAAAAAAATCACCTTTGATGTCCAGAACTGCTGAGTCATCTTGCCTGCCTTGGACACTGTGTGGGTCACAATCTCTCCGTCGTCCGGGATCCAGGGCCCGCATATGCCCCCCTGCCTCTGTGAAAGGCAGAGAGAGCTTGAGTCTAATTTGCTCAGAAACAAACAAATAGAAAACCACCCTTGTTGTAATCACAAGCGATCCTGAGCTTATCGGACGACCTCCTCCTGAGGCAAAGGTCACGGCGCTGTGCAATAAAGCGGGACGAACAGCGGCGGAGAGGGTCCTGAAGGAGCGCTAATTAAAGCCTGCACTTGTGCCGCTGATGAGCCATGCTGGCCGGATTGCAACCTTCTCACAATAATCAAATGTTTTGCCTGTCAGCAGCTCGATAATTACACAGGCCGCGGTTCTGCTCGCACCCGCAATGGCTCCCAGCTGCCTGCTTTGGCCTCTACTCACTCCAGAACGGAGCTGAGCGGCAATGCAGTAAACAAACAAAGCATGAGCCAGGTAAAAGTAAAGGACATTTCAGGGTGTAGCCTCAACAGGTCCAGAGAAGAAAAAAATTATGCATGTAATAATAATAATAAAAAAAGAAAAGGTTGGAAAGAGTCAGGGTACCAGCTGTGTTTACTAACCATGAGTGCCAGGGGGCAGGAGTGGATGTTGGCGTGGTACACGCAGCAGTTCAGCTCGTTGGCATTGTTCCACTTTGAGGGACACTCGTGTTCATGACAAAATCGCTTGACCTCGGATGCATTGCTGTGTTGTAAAAAAAAATCCATCATAACTTTCCTTATTATGGTCAGTCATTCCAACAGTCAGTTTTCTTTGAGTCTCAAGAGACAGGTGACAAACGGAAGGACAAATGTCCTTAGGCGTTGTTTTAGTGGAAAGGGTCATCAATTTAAACAGACTGTGAATGAAACGTCTTCTGGGATGACAACGTGCCAGGTTTAAATCCTAGAACGTGAGATTCTGGAGCGATGCTGTGGAGTTAAAGAACATATAGATGGATGTTCTGCTCAGCGAGGGAATGTTTGAGCTATGTCCCTATGGTTGATCCTACCCACTTGCCTTATGGTATAAAGGAAACCACCTGCAAGGGTTTATATAAGGTCTTATACATATCTGTCATCAGGGGCATTCATAAAGGAAGAAATGAGGCAACTTGTAGCAACAAGTGGGTGGGTTCGGAGCTAAATTCCGCTTGAATTGAAAGAACAGAGTCTGCTATAACAGTTGAGTTCCCCAAAAGTTATCGTACAAAGGCAACTATAATGAGCTGGGCAATGGACAAATTGAAAATTGCTTTATCCGAATCACGTTTATTGAGCAAACTATCAGAGGGTGAGCAAACTATCAGATTCCGGTTGGTGTGTCTGAAGCAGTGTAAAATAAAATTTAACATTTAGATTCAGACTCTATACAATATAGTCTAAGTCTTATAAGCAGAAAATCAAAGGAGTACAGAAAGAAAACCACAAGTATTTCTATACTGAAGGCCTGATTATCAGCGTCTCCCATATCATCCCCCCAGCAGAGCAACAGGTAAAGGAGAATCTATAAGGAGGAGTACTCCTGTTGTCTCGTGGGTGTAAGTTTGTCTTCAACTTGAAGGAACAGGTGTGTTTTTTGTTTTAGTCTAGTGATTCTTTTTGAATAAAAGTTGAATGGATCATTGTTTCATGCTGGGCAAATATTATTCAAGGCCTTGTGGCAATGGTGGTGTTTGGGTTCATTAAACATTGAGTGTAATTACACGGGTTTACCTTGTGGGCCGATCACTGGACGTGCTCACCTGAAGTGGAAAATCTTGTTCCTGACTGCGTATTCGTAGAAGGAATCCGTCGCGGTGACAGAGTAGGTGACATTGAACTCTTCTCCATCTGTAACTTTTTCGGGGGGGCGCTGCACCCAGGCCATCTCCAGTCCTGTTTAGACACATGCTTTCAGTGAAGTCAAAGACAGGTTGCTGGTATCCCTGGAATGACAGATATTCAGGCAAAATGGCACAGAGCAGGAATTTCAACAATACTGGCAGGATCCTCCTGAAACACGAAGCAAAAGAACGTTGACTTCTTCTGTCTGTTCCTGTCTGAATTACATAAACCGGTGACATTTTTTATATTTAATTTACCCACCACCACATTAACATGCCTCTTCAACACTTACATGTGAGTATGATCAGAGCCTCATGAACTGTTTATATAATATATAGTTGAATAGATTAAAATCCACAATAGTTCTATTATGTTATTTTATATTACCATCATATCTGACTTTTCATTTCCAATAGAATTGAATATAGTGCACTCAGGTCCGGAAATCTGCCTTTGCCTCAGAGTACATAGTACCACACACAAAAAAAAACACATTTAAAATGACACATATAGAGAATGTGTAAACATAAATGCCTACAGTACGTATGAAATGATGTGTGTTTCTAGCTGTTTACAAGGCATTACATGGTCGACCAACACTTACCACCACAGCTGATCATGTTATAGTCATTCGGCTCAGATATTGGCCAGCAGTCGTACTCTGTATTGTCCAAGTCATGCCAACAGTCAACAACCTGCATGGAAATATGTCTTCCTCGCGTTAAAACAAGCATCATACCTGGTTGTGATGGCAGAAAACATCATCACTTCAAACGATAACCGCGATAACCATGAAAACACACCAAATTGAATCTTTCTGACTACTGTGCGTAAAGATGAGTTTGTAAAGAGAAGCTCCACTGCTTGGCAGCCCGCATGCTGTTCGCTGTGGTACGCTCTGTTCTCTGAACATAATTCCTGACAAATGTTTCTGACATCATGAACAAAGACGGGCGTCTGTTGGACTTTGTTATGGTCAAGCAGACCTGATGCTTTTTTGAACAGAAAAGTGACACACACACATAAAATTGATATGAAACATAAAGGAGAAGATCCTGGAGTCTCGTGGAGTTCAGGCACAGTGAAAAATTCTTTGCTGAACCGCCACAAGCGTCAATGAATGGAACTCGGCCGCACGGGCGGCGTGCTGGACTCACCAGGAAGAGGGACACGGCGAAGGCCGACCACAGTGTCATGTCGCTTGGCTGCTGGGCTCCGGCTCTGCTCCGGCACTGACTGTCTCGTGGCTTCAAAAGACCCTAATCGTTCAGTCGCTGGGAGTGGGCTCTCTAATCAGAACAAAAGCCCCCCACTCAGGCTCCTCTGTCAAGGAGAGTTGCTTCACCTTCCGTCTCCGCCTGCGCAGGGGGAGCAGACTCCTTATTCCCCCCGTCTGGAGTTGGTTTATACTGTCCCAAGGACTCTATGATCAAATATTAAATTAATTCATAATATGAAGTGAGGTGAAAGTAACCTTCTGATTACGGGTCAGTTTCCTTACCCACTCAGCCACTGCCACAAATATTACTATAGAATATCATTATTAAATAGTATGCAGATTATAATTGGTGGTATTTATTGGTCAGCCAATGAGGGTGGCCTCTGACATGTTTGTTTGGGGTCAAAAACAGCAGAAAGAGTGACTTTCGGCACGGGAGGGCGCACCATCCTGCCTTAAGCAACCATCCAATAATAATGCAAAGAGACAGAGCTGAACTCAGAGGCTGAATCAACATTGTAAAGCTCTCTAACACACATTCATCTGTTGGACGTTCCATTTGTTTTATGGAATTCCAGAAAACCTCTGGGCTTTGCTGACAAATAGGTTGAATAAAAACATTTAATTTTTGAAAAATGGCATGATTGTCACCTCAGGGGCTCCTTCCTTTGGCTTTCTCGGGACGAGGGAAGTGAGTCATGTGACATGCCACAGCCTCATGCCCACTGTGGTCTTTATGACTTGACGTGACAGGGCTGTACTAAAAATTCTTTAGTGAGACAGCAGAGTACACAGGAGACGAGCGGAGATGGTAATAAACAAGAAGAGAACTTTATTACTTCTGCAGCATGGCTCCCAGACAGGGCCAGGCAGTGAGTAGCCTGAAGTTAAATTAGAACGTAACTAGGGAGCTACTCCGAACAGCTGAAAAACAGGTTTGAGCAGTATTACTACTTCTATTGATACCACTTATCGATTCGGTACTTTAACGATACTCTTATCGGAACAGATACAGAAATAAAAACACTTTATTATTTAAATGTAAAATAATTATCAATAGCTTAGCCAACAGCAATGTCTGAGCATATATATCTATAAGAAATATTGTTTGGCTCTCTCCGTATCGTCACTCCGTAAGCGCGAGCTCACATTTTGTGCATGAGATTGCAAATAACGACAGTGGAGGCAAATAACGAATATTATCGCTAATAAGAAAGGCTGGTCTGGTAAAATATGCTAGGTAATATTTATTTAACACTACCGACAGCAGAACCGTTAACGTCAGGGCTTATCGATACTTCGGCCTTCGGATTGTTTAAGTACCGGGTTTCGGTACCCATCCCTTCACACCTGATACCCAGTCCAATTCAGAGACAATTACCTCCATCACACCCCACCCTGCACCCCCAGAACCCAGACATCTCTCAGAATGAACAGCACTGACATTAATCGGCTCTTTCAGAAGCAGAAAATAGGAAAAGCAGCGGGCCCAGTTGGCTCTAGAGCTGTGTGAGGTTCCGTCCTCTTTTAAACGCTCCACCATCATTCCAGTCCCAAAGAAACCCTTCATATCTTTATTGACCGACTACAGACCTGTAGCTGTAACGTCTGTTGTCATGAAAACTCTTGAACGTTTGGTTTTGGCCCACCTGAAGAACATTACCGGACACCTGCTGGACCCCCTACAGTTTGCTTTTCCGAGCAAACAGGTTGTTGGATAGTGCAGTGAACATGGAACTGCACTACATCCTGCAACACCTGGACCACCCGGTGACATACAGTACAGGCCAATAGACACACCTTCACATTCCATGTGTCTTCTTTATTTTCACGACCATTTACATTGGTACATTGGTTCATTCTCACTGAAGGCATCAAAACTATGAATGAACACATGTGGAGTTATGTACTTAACAAAAAAAGGTGAAATAACTGAAAACATGTTTTATATTCTAGTTTCTTTGCTCTGATTACTGCTTTGTACACTCTTGGCATTCTCTCGATGAGCTTCAAGAGGTCGTCACCTGAAATGGTTTTCCAACAGTCTTGAAGGAGTTCCCAGAGGTGTTTAGCACTTGTTGGCCCCTTTGCCTTCACTCTGCGGTCCAGCTCACCCCAAACCACCTGGATTGGGTTCAGGTCCGGTGACTGTGGAGGCCAGGTCTCCACTTTTTGTTAAGTACATAACTCCACATGTGTCTTCAGTGAGAATCTACCAATGTAAATGGTCACTAAAATAAAGAAAACACATTGAATGAGAAGGTGTGTCCAAACTTTTGGCCTGTACTGTACGTCAGGATACTGTTTGTGGACTTCAGCTCAGCATTTAACACCATTGTCTCAGATATTTTCTCCTCCAAACTCTCCCAGCTCGGTGTGCCTCCTGCCATACACCAGTGTATCCACTTCATCATGTAAAATCTAAAAACAGTTTATGAGTGGATAAAACGATAAAAGGTTTAAACAAAGAAGCTCAAAGCGAGGTCCTGTTTTTGTGGGTAAATACATGCAGTCATGACTGGTATATAGTACTTCCTGATACAGTAAATCTGATTTGGCCAGTTTGTGACTATACAAAGAGGCATATACATGCAATATAGAAAGGTGATATCACCTAAAATGAGTTGATCAAGCAGGAGCTCTCTTGTGAAAATGGGTTTTAATAGGTTTGTCTCCACTGCCCATGGCAACCAATGGATGCAATGGATAACGTGTCTTAATATGGATCAGAAGATTCAAGGTTCAACTCGTGGCTGGCTCCTGCTTCCTTGGGGACAGTGGTTGCCCAGTGGGTATATACAGCAATTCTCCTGCTAACCCTCTAGGACTGGGATGAACACTTCTCCAACGTGACATCTAATGTTATCATAATGCCGACTGAAATTTGTGTGTTTCTTTTTGAGAATTATACAGTCATTTGAATATTTTATTGAAACACAAATGAATTACATTTAGGGGTATTGGTTTCATAGTGGGTAAGGAAACGGACCCGTAATCGAAAGGCTGCTGGTTCGAGTCCCGAGCTGCCAAGGTGCCACCGTCCCCACACACTGCTCCCGGGTGCCTGTCATGGCTGCCCACTGCTCACCAAGGGTGATGGTTAAAAGCAGAGGACATATTTTGTTGTGTCACCGTGTGCTGTGCTGCAGTGTTTCACAATGACAATCACTTTCATTGAATTACATTGCCCTCTCTCAGCAACATAATATGGCTAAAATGGTTTTCAGAACCAGACACCACAGCACATCTTCAGAGGTCTAGTGGAGTCCATGTCCCGAAGGCCAGTACCTTCACACATCACACAGGAAGTTCCAGCGACACATAGTTTAAACCCTGTCCATCCCAGGCTGTTTCCTGTGTATGGTCCCTCTGACCTCTGCTGTGTGTAAACTGTTTACTAGAAGCGGCAGCAGCCCCCGGCGTGCCGGAACGACGCAGACGCGTCCTGTTTACGCCGTCGCTCGGGGGTTCCAAGCACCCGACAAAGGCAGCGGAAGACTTCTGGGAAGACTGAGAGCACCGTCACCCTCTGAAACTGCTGTGTGGCAATGCGTTTGCGCAACATCACCTGGGTCACAGGTGAGCGGTTGCGTCAGCAGGCGTTGCGCGCATTCGTACCGGTTGTTCCGGTTCAGGGTTTTTACTCAACATCGTAAGTCCTGGGAAAGTCCAGGGTTTAACAGCGGCAGGAATTGCTCTGCTTATGCGTGCAAGGGTCCAATTTGATAACATCACCCACATTTGAAGGTCCTTTGTAATGAATCGGTAGGGCAGTGTTTCAGAATAGGACAGAACAGAATAGCATCTCGTAGTTATTAACTCATTTAGGAAATTATTAACCACTTACAAATATTTCTGATTATTAATATTGTATATATATCCTTTGTTTGGGCAAATAGAAGAAAGGTATTGTTTAGGCCAAACATATATGTAAGTAACCATCCTAAATAATAATGATTTCCAGCGGATATAAAAATTCACTCTCTCACTATTGTTAACTGCTTATTCCTGTTACACCACACCCCGGTCACAGCACACACACACACTATTTACTCACACACTCACACCTACAGACAATTTAAACCGGAGGACCCGGAGGAAACTTGCACGGGGAGAGCATGCGAACAAGGTCCGAGTCAGGATTCCAACGCACATTCAGAATATGACACATATTTCAAAAAGATGCCCTCGCAAATGAAAAAGCAATAGTGCGTGCATATTTACACAACTCTAAGCTTTATGTAGCTCATAGTACGTTTACCAGTGTACACAGAGGGAAAGAAATACATTAATGCCAACATGTCTTCCGTACCGTTATACAAGCCTTATATGAGCCCTCAGTAATATGCCGGACAATTCTTGCTGCAAACCTTATTATGCTACATAAATAGAGTCACGGGATAATATATAACACGGGTGTACCATTTTTGCGTAAATATCATACAGAAATGTACTTCATAGTCACTTTTCAGTCAGCGAGTCTCATTCTCCGTCATCTTCTGGGTTGGGGCTTCAAGTCTTTTCTCAGTGTCTGGGCCTCAGCCCTAATGTCATTGGTGGACCAGGCCTACTTAAGTATCTCCTGGGCCGCGTCCCCCGAGTTCTTGGTGTCGTCGGAGAGCCGCAAGCTGTTGGCCGACTCCTGGCTGGGCCGCGCGTTGGCCTTGGACGAGCGCTGGCGCCGCGTGCCGTTGCACACGCAGCGCAGCAGGTTCTTTAAGGTCGCCCACATCTCCTGGTCCTTGTAGGAGTAGATGATGGGGTTCATGACCGAGTTGACCACGGCCAGGAGCAGCAGCAGGCGCTTGAACTTCAGCACGTTGCAGGCCTTGCAGTTCAGCCCGTCCATCAGCAGCACGATTAGACCCGGCGTCCAGCAGATCACGAACGCCCCTGCGGACAAAAAAAAAAGCCCGCGTCATTTCCCCCGCCACTTCCACTGTAGTGGGCCAACTGGGGCGTTTAGGTCGACGCTAATGGAGGAATGTGAAGGTCTGCATGACAGAACAGGACCGGCGTCTCTCGCTCAGTGGCTAATGGCGTACGAGGACGGAACAGGACTTGCTCAGAGAGCTCGCGGCCACCCTACAGGCCGAGCGTGTCCCGGCACGCCCGCTTCGCGAGGCTTCCAATAGCAGAACAAAGGCAACACTTTGTTTTATCGACGCGCCCATCTCGGGAAGGAGAGGAAAAACAGACAGATCCTCGGTCTCATGGCCGCCGGAATCGTGGCATTTGCTGACTTCGCCATTTTCTGCCTTAAAATTACAAGTCAGTGAGGTTTTCTTTAAAATGTATAAATGTCCTTTCAGGCCTTCTCGTCTCATAAAAAGAGAAAAACATCTGGGCAGACTTGTAGCCCACGTTGCAGGTCCTGAGCTTGTTTTCTGATAGAAACATCCGAGTGCGGTAAACCCGGCAGACATGTAATGCAACACCTGGCAACTTTTTGCTCCTCTGAGCTATGAATATACCGCAGGAGAACCGGGTTCCGGAATCATTTCCGGAATGGGCGCAGACCAGCGGTGGTTGAGCCAATCACGTCTCACGCGGGGCGAGACATCAGCCCGTCAGAAACGCGGCTGACGGAAACCGATGTTGCTGCCCAGAGGTCAGCTGACATGATCCTCACCCGCAGAAAATCTCCATATCCAGCATCTTTTATTACAGCGTGGACACAATTAAATAATGACACTACACTACAGGGTGGCGGTAGCCTAGTGGGTAACACACTCGCATTTGAACCAGAAGACCCAGGTTCAAATCCCACTTACTACCATTGTGTCCCTGAGCAAGACACTGCAAGAGAACTTCAGTGTCTTGGAAGAAGGCGCAATAAAAATGAAATTCTTCCACACACCTTTGCACCTTGGTTTCTCGTAGCTTTTCAGCCTGACCTGACCTGCGTCACGACGTCTCCTCACACTCAGAGCCTCCGTTCAGACTCGGCTTTACTTTACTTGGCTTACTTTTGGACGATGACAAGCATCAGCGTCCAGCCATGGTGAACAAACGATATTATAATACGTTTCCTGATTTGACGCGCCGTCAGTCATTGTGGACCGCCTCCGGGATCCCCAGGCGGGGGTTCGGATGAGTTCCGGTGCAGGCGGTATTCGTCAGGTTTCACAACAGACAGACGTTTATTCAGCCAACATCCCTGTTGACTTAAAGCCTACGCACCAACCCTGCCTGTCATATAGTCATATAACAAATTCTATATTAACACAAATGTTTCACCAGCTTCAGTAATGCCCCATCGTGAGCTGTTTTTATAGAACTCCTCCAACAGGTCCCCTCAGTGCCATGAGCACAGCATCTGACCACATCTGTACCAGACCATCCAACGGCTCTGCTTTCATCGGGTCAATGTGCCAGGCATGTTCAGGTGGAGATATGCGCCTTGGTGAAAGTTATACCGCAGACTGGTGGATTCGAATTTTTACAAAATCAGTTTTCATAGCGGCACCTCGAAGAGACCGCTGAGCGGGAAATAGAGCAAATCTGGGGTCCGACCTGACCCCCATGACTTAACCCTGACTTGCTCCAGGGCGCCCGAAGGTCAGAGACGGGAGCTATGAACCATGATTCCAAACGTGGCCATGATGTAATTATCATTGTAATACAGTCCATCAACTGTGATTTTTGCCTAAATTTACATGAGTCTATTCCATGCTGCTCAGTAGAAGTTAAAGTCGGAAAAGATCCGGGGTAACATTTACATTTACCGCATTTACCAGACACCCTTATCCAGAGCGACTTACAATCAGTAGTTACAGGGACAGTCCCCCCTGGAGACACTCAGGGTTAAGTGTCTTGCTCAGGGACACAATGGTAGTAAGTGGGGTCTTCTGGTTCACAGGCGAGTGTGTTACCCACTAGGCTACTACCAACCTACCGGGGTGTGGAAGGACATGTCAACAGTCCAAACCACAGACGGCTACATACGTCCAAAAACAGTACGAGGAAAAAGGACCGAAGGAAACGGTTTTACGGTTCCACGTGCTGCGGCGAAGGAAGACACGTCTCAACCCTGAGGCTGATGTTGTCGGCCTTACAGGTTCAGCCTGTACGACACGGGCGCCACGCAACCTGTTCCAAACAGACCCACACACAGTTACGCCTCTTCCCAGGAGACAACGTCACTGTTAATGCCGTTTATCACAATGTGATAATATGTTATTAATGGACTTTAGATATTTAGTCCTTAATTATGTATTGTTGTGTCCTTGATTTTTCTTTATATCTTATACCGTATCTTTATACCGTAAGTATTTTCATGCTCTATATATATACATTGGTGTAAATGATTACCCTGCACCATTACGATCTGTGTGTTGTGATGATGTATGTTATGTTGCACATGACGGTAAGGGAGATGACGTCCGCATCTCGCTGGGGTTTGATTATATCTGGCTTTCGCTCCGTTTTGACTGTGAATAATGCCAAGCCAGTCGAGGTACGTTCATGCGCGTGGAATCTCTCCTTATGCCGCTTCTCCTTTAATGTGAAGGATGTGAAACCTTCGATATTCTCCATGAGACTGAATTTCCCCCCTTTTAAAAAAACACCTAGAGGACGGGGAACTTCGGTGTGGTGCAGGGTGGGACCTTCTGCCACTTACCCAGCACAACCATCACAGTTTTGACGAGCTTCATGGGCGTCCTCTTGCGATTTATAGATCCGCTGGTGTGGGGGCTCAGGACGGACGTCTTTTTCCTGACGTAGATGTATATTCTCATGTATATCAACACCATGATCAGGAACAGCACCAGGTTGGAGCCCGACCAGAAGATCAGGTAGCTCCTGCTGAAGATGGGCGCCAGCGTGGAACAGTCCTCCAGGCTGCAAATGCAGTTCCAGCCCAGGCTAGGAACGGCCCCCATGGTGATGGAGATGGCCCACACCAGCACTATCAGGAGGGTCACCCTGCGCTTAGTGAGGTTGCTGTGGACCTTCCAGTTCATCACAGAGATGTAGCGCTCCAGGGCGATCACTAGCAGGTTGGCCAGCGACGCGGAGAGGCTGGTGTCCAGCAGCCCCTGGCGTATGAAGTAATGCTTCAGGGTTAACTTCTTGGAGATCCCGCCCGTGTTAAACATGAGGTAAACGTACGCGATGCCGGCGAGAAAGTCCGAGGCGGCCAGGTTGGCCAGGAGATAGTAGAAGGGATAGTGGAAGCGCCGGTTGGTGATGACCGCGGTGATGACCAGCGCGTTGGACATCAGGATGAAGAAGCAAAAGATGGAGCCGAAGCATTGCACTGCGATCAGCTGCGTGGTGTCCCAGTTGTCCTCGCTGCTGCTGGTGTTGCTGTTGTTGTAAAAAAATCCCATGAGCTCGTCAAAGTGGCACTGGTTCTTCCTGGCCATCCTGGTCCAGCGGGGGTGTCCAAATCTCAAATCTTAACTGCTAACAGGACCAAAAAAATAAAAAAGGTCACATCACACAGAATCTCCCACATCTCCAACTCATTCTTATCTCTGGGATTATCCAGCATTTAGGAAAAAAGGGACAAATAAGACACGGTGAGAAATGTAATAAGGCAGAAATATGCGCAATTCTGTACTGTGCTACTGAGAACTTTAATATTTAATTACAGAAATCGGAGAAAACAGCACATCAAAAAACGCAAGCAACGTGACAGTAGACCGAGATGTTCTCGAACGCGGTTTCGGTCGAAGTTCTTCTGCTCCACACTGGGACTTTTTCCCCCCGTGTTTCATCAAGCAGAAAAAAAAGAGAGGAGGAAGAAGAAGAAGAAGACGAAGAAGAAGAAGAAACTTACGAAGGGGTCTGAGCGACCTCCAGCACGTCCGTCCCATCTTCTGGAGAAGCTCCGCTGGTCTGCAGGCTGGCCGGACACCTGGGCGCAGACAGGCAGGCGGGACGAGGACGAGGAGGAGGAGGAAGAGGAGGAGAAGACCTCTCTTGCGCAGCGGGTGTGGCGAGTGACAAACAAAGACGAGCAAAAAAAAAAGAAAGAAAGAAGAGTGTATAGAACCGGCCCGTGGATTTAGGCGCCCAGAGCGCCGGATGTGTCCTCACCTGTTTGGGAAGACACTTGTTCGACCTGAGGTCGCTCGGGGCAGGTGAAGGAAACGGGGGTTCGAGGAAGGAGAGCTGAGAACTTTCCTGAGCGCATCAGGATTCGTTCTTTAAGAAGCTTTTCAGCGATTCGGATCCTCGCGATTCGACTCGGCTCACTTTACTCGGATCCCGAACGGAGTGAATGAAATGTACACTCACAAATAATCTGAATCTGATTATACGAATTAAATTGAATTCAAACTATTGATGAAAAGAGCATTATTCTTTTCCATGAAATGTCAATTGAAAAAACTCAAGTATAAACTACAGAGAACAGTGAAAAGCGTGTTATATTTTTTGTGATTAATATAAACCATTTCTTATAGACTCATCACCAAATGTATATGTGTTAAATACAGAGAATGTCTCCTTTGTAGTTAGAAAAAGGTGATGTGGACAGGATATCACTAAACCTTCCTCACCACTTGGACTTTTCACTAAATGATGCCTTTGTTTCAATACAGATCATGTACTCAGCAAATATTTGTGTGTTCTTTTTCTTTTTGGTTTAAAAATACATTAAAAAAATATTTAAGTGTGCCTTTAAAGCAAGGTAATTACAGCAAAATAAGCAGACCTAGACGCTTAAAAGTTTGACTCATTCGACCTCATTGTGACGTGCTGGATCATTTTAAATTCCTTTCCCCTCTCATCAGTGTGGCATGGCAAGAGGGGTTTTAAGGCGAGGCGATCCAGTGTGAACAATGCGACTGATAGTGGCGCAATAGCGGTGTTACCTGCTACCTGCAGCAGACGTGGGACAAGACTCGGCTTGTCTCAACTTCCCAGTTGTGGACACGTGAGGACAATAGGCGTGAACGATTAGGGGAACTCGGGGATGAACAGATTTTTCATCATGTCACCGTTCAATATCAAATAAATCCCTTGGATTAGATAGATAAATATATGATTTGAAAGGCCAAGACAAACAAGTAGGTCTGCATGTCCCGAACAAGCAGCCACATGTGGTGCTTCTCCTTCTACATGCAGGTTAATTAAAAAAAAAAGCACATGAATTTTTTAATATACTTTATTTCCAGATAAACATGACACAAATGAATTAAACAAACATGAAATATCATATGCATCCTTCCACAAACAAAATGCACAAAATTACAGCATCATGCGTGCTAAGCTTTCCACTTAACATACATTAGTGCTAATACTGTCCATTCCTGTAACAGCTGAAGCGCATGGCCATCAGTTAGGCCCATTCTACAAATGGATGCCATTAACCTCTGCGCTAATATGGCCATTCTATACCACATAAAGGAGCCCAACTTCCTGGGAAATGCAGCGCGGTGCAGTTTTTTCCTAAACGCCCGATGTCTTCTCTGTCCACAGTGTCCACCCACTGCCTCTGGTCCAGCCGCTGAAGTGGATGCATTAGTGGGCATTAGAGAGAATCTCCTCCTCCCACCGCTGAGCGAGGCTTCTGTCACCTGATGAGCATCAGAGTGTCGTCGCTTGAAGTCCTGAAACAAAGAACCTTATCTCATGATTAAGTAGAACTGACCGTTCTCCTCGCCTTTTAAAATCATTCCTTTTTACGGCTTAATTACTTAATTACGCACACTTTAGATCTGAAAATCCCCACAGCCAAGATGATGGCTGGGAATACGGGAAGTGCTACAGAAAAACATTTGATGGAGCTAAGAGGATGTAGAACTCAGACCTCCTTGTTATGAGGAGCATTTCCTCAAATCAGAGAAAGTTGTCTTGTGCTGCAACACCTCACATTTTAGGGTTCATAGCAGCATAACAGAACCCAAATGTATTGACCCCTCTGAGAGGAAAATGCATTGGTGCCAAATTATTAATGTTACATTATGATCTATAGGTTCTTCTTAGCCATAACGTACATTTTTCAGATGGCTGGTGCACACCAGAACACATTTCAGTGTAGCTTCGCGAAACCACAGGGGACTTTGGGAGGATGTCAGAAAAAGAAAAAAAAAAATCAGGAAGTGGCCTAGATGAAAGATACTCATAATTTGGAAGCCAGACGGCATCAGGCAAGGTGAAGACCTGGAAATAAGAGTGTTCTCTGCATTGATGGAACACTGACAGGGTCTAGCGGGTAAAGCACTCGCCTATGAACCAGAAGACCCAGGTTCAAATCCCATTTACTACCATTGTGTCCCTGAGCAAGACACTGAACCCTAAGTTGCTCCAGGGGGACTGTCCCTGTAACTACTGATTGTAAGTCGCTCTGGATAAGGGCGTCTGATAAATGCTGTAAATGTAAAGGCATAACGGGGCTTGCTAATCGCCCCGGATTGTTTCAGACTCGGGTCGCAATTGCACGAATGGAAAGGCTTTCAAGGGAGTTCTAGGAGTGAGAATTCGATTACCGCCGGCATCTTCTTACGTCCGAATCTCCCGCCTGAGCAACAGCGAGGGTACAGATATGAAGGGAGGAGAAAAGAGCGACCATTTTCCAGCGCACCCTCGGCCTGAGAGTGTTTGTCTGAATCGAGTCCCTGCTGAAAGAAACGGCGCGGCAGTCCTCGGCGTTCGTCTGTTTATCTCCAAACCCGTTCCAGACGAAAATGAAGGGCTTTTCCCAGCATCCCTCTGTAATCAGCACGCTGCAGGGTGTGTCCGCATTTCTCTGCACCGCTAATTTTATTTCGCAGGCCACAAGCGGGCCAACCTCAACGAGGAGGAAACGCTCCTCCGGATCCTGATGACAGAGATTGGACGCAGGGTACCTTCTGCAGCAGCACAGGGCCGGGCAGCTCAGGCCGTGGTCCTCCGCCCTTGGCTCAGGAAAAGGGGAGTCCTTGCGTTCCTTCAGGAAGTGCTGGAGGTCTGTCATTGGAAAGCCATTCCTCTGACAGTTCTGTCAAATATGAAATATGAAAAAATGCAATTGAAGCTTAAAGTTAGGCGCTCTAATGTTCTGTACCTCATGCTGTAATCTGCCCCTATTTGTTGTATCAGCATAAAAATATCACCAAAGGAAAGCCTCAACCTTTCAGCAGTGGCCTTGGTCAACCACTACACCCATGACTGCACCCCACCCTCAGAAAACACCCAGAAATGAGCTTTGATAGAGAGTGACCTTGTGGAGCTCCTCACTCCCTTTTCCCCGCTACCGTCCTTAAAGTGCTGAACTTGAGATTCCTCAGCAACGACACATGAAAACATTTCAGCCTCCCACAGGTTCCGTTATCAGGGGAGAAACCGATAAGAGGTCCAAAACTTTACAATTAAGGCCTATATATTTTCTCTTAGCGTACTGGCATGGACGAGGTCCAGCCATTCAGAATCAGAACCCTGCTGTGCTGGTTTAGGTTCTCACTATAACAATTTCTACTGTATCGCTGTACTTTCGGCCTTCCTCACACCTCATTGCATGACGCGGCCTCCGTACCTTGATGGTCTCGTAGGAGTCGGTGATGATTGCGATGAAGAGGCTCAGCACCATGTAGATGAACAGCGAGATGAAAGAGTAGAGGTAGACCCTGCTGAACACCCACACCAGCATGTTTCTGCCCTGGAGCTCGGCGAAGGTGGCGAACATGTCGTCGCCGTTCACCAGAGAGAAGAGGCACTCCGCCACCCGGCCAAGGTCCTCAAACTGAGCCACCCAAGACCAGAAGGATGAGAAATTGTTATCATTTCACTAATAGATACATTTCATGATGAGCATTTAATGTTGGCACATGAAATATAAAACATATTTAATGTGCATGTGACAAACAAAATCAGAATCTAACGATGCTGCGCTGCCTGTAATTTATCTTTCTGTTAAGTAGTCTAAATATAGTTTTGGTTCAGAAATACTAAATTCTATTTCTACTGCGCACACATGCGCGGTTTGGAGCGTTTGACCAGATCTCTGCCTCCTCCTAGTGGCCAACATGAATACTTACACAGCGGTATGGAATCAGATTTGTGCCTACAATTTGAACTAATATCAAACAAAAATAAGACATTGAAATTGCATGGTCTTCAAGAAGTCACACAGTAGCAACAGCCATTAGTGATCACATATGGAATGAGCACATGATCAACTGCAGTATTGATCAAATATGTTGATTATGCTGTGATCAATATGGGATCTTCATGATGGCAGCACATCTCACAGTGATATAGTTCCAGGGAACTGAGTTTTCACTCAAATAACTGTTGGCCAATGAAGCCCCACCCACATGAGAGACCTGTGCTAGAACTTCAACCAAATCCCCAGGCAGCGTAATCGTAAAAGGGTGCGGCGTGACTCCAAAGCCAGCAGCGAAAATGAAAAACTAGAAGCAAATTTGAAACACTGCAGCACAGCACACAGTGACAAAACGAAATGTGTCCTCTGCTTTTAACCATCACCCTTGGTGAGCAGGGGGCAGCCATGACAGGCGCCCGGGGAGCAGTGTGTGGGGACGGCGCTTTGCTCAGTGGCACCTAAGTGGCACCTTGGACCGACTGGGATTCGAACCGGCAACCTCCTGATTACGGGGCCGCTTCCTTAACCGCTAGGCCACCGCTGCCCCTAGTCTTTTCATTTGTCTGGTCGTCTGTGTGGATCCCTGTACCCCTATTATAATTATTCATTATTTATCTTTCCTTAGACTTTGAGTTTCCTTGTTTTGAAGTTTTCAATAAAGTATTATTTGCCTCATACTTTTGTATTCGTATCCCTTCTATGTTGTGGCGTGGAACGAGCCCGCAGTAACACCAAAAAAATCTAAATTGTGAAAAATCCTAACCTTATTTTGCATTTCAATGTCTTATTTATTGTTTGATAGTGGGAATGTTTTGTTTCATGTCTTTGGAACAAACCTGATTCCTTATTAGGGCCCTTCCTGAATTTCTACCAGTTCAGCAGCTGCTTCCAACACCTTCCTCCTCGCTAATAAGCTACAATGACTAGAATTTTTTAAAAACCTTCGCCGGTTCCGTACCTTGTCGTGATAAGGCCCGAGAACGATCCAGCCACAGAAGGTGTAGCCCAGGTAGATCATGCCGGCACAGCAACAGAAGCGCAGCACTTTCGGAAAGGCTGCCTTCATGGTGAGGACCAGCACCTGGAACGTGTAAATGCATGTTGGGTACTCCGCGGGGGCCGAGGTCGAGCTAAAAACCCGGCATGAGGCCAGTGCTTACGTTGTATTTCTCAAAGTATCCTAAATATCTGATGACGCCCACCCACACCATCAGCGTAGACGTTCCCAGAAAGATGCTGCACACGTCGTAGCTGGTGAGACTCTGTGGAGGACGGAGAGGGGAGCGGATCAGAATTTTCTTACTGGAATAGGTACAGGTTCGGCATACAAAGGTTTACATAATTCAGGGTTAATATAAGCAGAGCAGCAGTTCAATAAACCTCCCAGTCACGTCCTGGTCGCCGTTACAGAGCAAAGTCTAAACTATTTTCAAGGTCTCTTCCTGGCCGCTTAACGTGAGCAAGATCTGCGTTCCTCCTGAGAACTGGATTAATACAGTAAATGCGTTATTGTTGCTTTGAAGAGATGAACTAGTGACCCGTTCACAGTAACTTGGAAGGTTTTGTTTAAAGTTGAAGCGTGAACCGATCTGCACAGACGTCTACGTATCAACACCAAATGTTTATGCCGCTGCATCACTTCGACCTATCGTCCCACTGGAATGATCTGTAGAAGATTACATTTCTCTTGGATCGAGCACTTGCCAAATGCCACAACTGAAAATGGAAAGCGATTTTCTGCTCACCCAGAAAAAGGGGAAGCGGGAAATTGCTACGCCCGGTAACACCCAGGACCATTGTGGCTACCTTCATTTCACAATATTTCTGGCAATAAATGACGTTCACAATGTTGGACACAGGGAGATAAATTATATCCCCTTACCAAAAGTAGAGTACTAACTTTTCAACACCATTGTTACTTGGCATGAACCTTTGGAATTTTCCAGTTTCACTCCCATAATACTGACTACAGGGAACAGAAAAATCGAGACTCACCATTAAATCACCATCACCATGTAATTTAGTGACTTTAATGACAGGCCGGACGGACAAGCCCTACTTACCTTGGACTGTATTTCCATCTTCAGTATCGATCCCACCAGAGTGAGGACATCGCTGATGATGATCAGGACGTACCAGCCGTTTAAAAACTCCTGCTTGTCCTCGTCACACATCCTCAGGTCGTATTCCTCAAGGAAGAATCTAGAACATCTCTGAGCAAAGGCCGGTGGTGTTATTTACTTTTGTCCGGGCCGTCCACCGCGAGGACGCGCGGCGGCGCTCACCTGACGTAACCTCAGCGCCAGGACGATGGACCGGGTGCAGAGCACCGCAGACGTCAGGCAGACTGCGATGACAAAGGCATCGAACGCGAGGTGGTAGTGCGTGTTTTTATGAGCTGCAACAAACGGAAAGGAGAACATCAAACAGCAGGTGACCTTTTGACCTAAGATGGCAGGGATGTTCACAACGTGTGAAGAAATAATGATTCTCTAGAGACAGTTTCAATCCTCTAAGCCTGTCGGAAACAAAGGATTCCTTCATATAGATTCCCTGGATTCCTAAAGGTGTAGTAAGATTTAAATTGAACACTGAACCATTTATTATTTATTGCCATATGGAAAATGGTGAAATTTTACCAAGAGAGCAAGGACAACAAAATGACCACATTTCTTTAAACACAGATGACAGTAAATAGGAGGTGGTCCATATGACATCTGTCAAGAAAATCCTACACACTTTTCCTTGCATATGAAATGCTTATGCACACAATACTTTTTCTCATGTAAATCTCTGTCCAAAGTGTATATGTGCTGGGGGGGGTGCAATCAGTTTTGGTGGGGAATGTTTGAAGTAAAAATTATATGGTTATGAGCTTTTGAGGATGTGCAAGATAAAACCAAAAAAAAAAACATTTTGTCACCAATTGCTTGTGTCTTCAGTGTCAGATCATTTTGTTTTTGTTTAAAATCATAAAACATAATGTCCAGAACGAGAGCTTTCATTTATGTTTAAGTATATGTTTATGATCACAATTTTGCCCAAAATGTCACTTGTACCCATATGGTTTTCATACCTCAAAATAGCCATTAAAATTAACATTTTTAAAGTGAGTTGCTTTTACTTCAAGCAACTAGAAACACGATATTTAAGTAATCAAGTTTAATTTCGAACAAAGCTTTTTGTGTATGGAAAGAAGCCTGTGTTGTGCTGGACTGAAGCTGCAACACTGATTAAAATCTCTACCCATACCAGTTCCTGTGATTTTCCAGTTCCTGCATTCCCTGGTAAGAGTGTTGATGTCCAGATATATTTTCACCTTTCCGCTGTGACACTGGTTGTCAAATGTGATCTGAAAGCACCGTGACACATCATAATGCGGCCAACTTCCTCAATCACCGAGTTATAAACGTCGATTCCAAACGAGAAGCACGTGCAGCTTACGGTGACAGCGAAGGTGTAGCAGTCAGGCAAGCTGTTGGAGCGAATGGTCTGAAGGTTGATGGCTTTCAGCTGGAAGGTCACATCGATGTTGACAAGCCTGCGTTGAATTATGGATGAATAATGAATGAAATCTCTCATTTTACACAGGGTGGTAGTAGCCTAGTGGGTTCAACAATTGCCTATGAACCAGACAACCACAAAGTCGCAGGTTCAAACCCCACTCACTACCATTGTGTCCCCGAGCAAGACACTTACCCTAAGTTGCTCCACGGGGGGGACTGTCCCTGTAACTACTGATTGTAAGTCGCTCTGGATAAGGGTGTCTGATAAATGCAATAATTCTAAATCTCACATGAGATATTAAAGTCTTCACCTGTAGAACTCGATTCTGAAGAAGGACGCATTGTCTTTCCTCCACGAGCCCATGGATTTAGGGTCCAGAGACAAACACTCTGCAGAAAAAATAAGGACCCTGTATGATGGGGTATTGATAGAATAGTCTATCAGTAGACTATTAATCTTATGAATCTCATGAATCTTTGAATAATGAATCATTATAGGACGCAGCCAAATCACAGTTTCTCTTCGTCTTTTCATTTATTATCATTTTATTCATCTATCAATGAATCTGTCAATTGGAGAGGTGGCACAGCTTCTAAGGAAACAGACTCGTAATCAGAAGGTTGGCGGATCCACGATAACAATCACTTCACTTTGTAAAATAATGGCCACCCTTGTCCTTAAGTGCTAATGGCATTTGTCTTTGAGGAAAATAAAGTTAACAAAATAATAATTTAGGTTTCTTCAGAGACCAAAACTCTTTTTTTCTTTAGAGTAAAATAATGTGTCCAGACCTTTCTCCATCTGCGAATCGATTTGGAGCCCTTCTCTGGGGGTCTGTGTGTCGGTCCTCCTGTAGAGTTCCTTACACACACCCAGCGGCACCAGATTCCCCTCCACATCCGCGTAGGTGACGGGACTCACTGACAGCTTGCTGAGCTGGGCAAACTGGGGACAGGAAGGGACACACATTTACACTCACAGCTAGTAATCCGTCGAGACTATTCTACTCGACAATGTGTAATGACGATAAAGTAAAAAAGAACAGTGCAGGGATGAGCCTCCACCTGGTCCATGACGTAAAACAGGCTGTCGTAGACGTCCTCCTGCGAGTAGACAGCCAGACTGTAGTCGTCCTCATCCGAGCCGGTGTAGCCCTTCAAGAAAAGGCTCTTGAAGGAAATCAAGTTCTCCTCTTTATACGAAACCACCAGCTGGTTGCTCAGGCCGAACAGCACAAGCTTTAAAATATAGGATAGAAAACACACATGTTTGTGTGTGTGTGTGTGTGTGTGTATAAAGCCTTCATTTTTCGGGAAGTACTTGATCTAATGTAAATTTTATAAATAGACATCTTAAAGCATTTATGGAAGTTGCTCTGGATAAGATGCTGTAACACACCAAATATTGTCAAGTCACCGTCACAAGTCTGACCTGTGGGTGAATGTGGGTGCCGTTCACATGACAGTCGACCCTGTGGTGACCCCGTTTGTAAATTAATATCACTTTTTCTTTTTGGTTGTTTTTACCTGCGCTGTGATCATAACTATCTTCAGTATCTGGACCCCCAGTTTCCACGGCTTTTGACGACGGGCCCTGTACTTCTCGCAGGGGCTCATGAAGTAGTACTTCAGGTCATCCCGTAGTCTCTCTTCGTTTGTCCGATCCCGTGTCATGATGGTGCTGAAGGAGACGACAAAGGAAGGGGAAATTCTCAGTAACCACCATGACCTGTGACGTGACCTGACCTGCGCGAACGTGCACCTCAGCATTACTCTCTGTGGGTTGGATCAACAAGCTGAAATAAGGAAGTGGATCTTGTATTTGAGTTATTTCTTATTTGAGTCCTTTATTAAATGACCAACCGAAAAGGGACCCTGTCAGAAACCAAATAAAAATGTGGAAATGATGTCCAACAGTAACCCACACTAACCCTAACCCTAACCGTGCTAGAGAAACAAGAAGTGCAACATTCTGAGAAATACCACACACTGAAAGGCCTTAAGCAGAACTAGTTACAGCTGGTGTCCACACACACACATACACACAAAACGCATATACACACAGGATGATTGTTTTTTTCTTTTTTATTAATTCATATTCAGGTTTTAAACTGGAGACTCTTTTAAAATGATAAATAGTGATAACCAGTAATAACCTCTGTTTTGGATGCTGTGCTTTGTTAATATGTAACAGACAAACTGTGCATAGGAAACTTTCAGCTTTCACTGGGGGAAAAGTCCAAGGTTAACCCCGTGCCATGGAAAAATCATTGCATGGACAAAGCAGAAGTATAAGAACATTTTTAAAAACTTATTAGCTTTTAACGGTACTTTCATCAGCAACGAAAAAAAATATATACAACGTCATAGTGCAAGAATAAAAGATATAACCTGAGATTCTTACCGCTCATTCTCGCCGCCTTCAACATATCTAGTGAGCAACTCCATTACACCCGCGTTTACTGACACGCCACTCATACAATAATATATGAAATAGTAAAAATGTCATATTCCTTTCATACGCGCCGTACCTACCAGCAAATAAGCGCCAATAATGTGAGCGGCGACGCGGGCCAATCAGGCGGCGAGGAGCCGTGGAGTGGGCGTGGCCTGGAGAGCGCGCGACCCTGAGCGTGGCGCGCGACGCCGCGCACTGAGCAGCGCGGCCGGAGGCGCGCGGGTTGAATAGCGGCGTTACGTAACGTGGGCGCGGCTTTTTACACACAAACATAAAGAATCCTTTATTTAATAATTTACTCACACTCACCCAAAATTTGTAATCATTTATAAAATTACGCTCACACATAAAAAAAACAAACAAACTGTAATCGTTTATTTATTCAATTTCTCACATACACAAACAATAACCAAAAATTCCCAGAGGTATATCAATCAGTACGCTACACAATTTACTGAGTGCAAATAATGACAATACAGGCAGCTACGTAAACAATATTTTAATAAGAAAGGCTGGATTACAGAATATATATAAAAAAATAAAAAAACAGTAAAAATGGATCAGCAGTGCGACGTCTCTTGAACTGATAAACCGACATTTTCCACAGGACCCCGGGATAAAGACATGGTCTTCACCGGCACCTCAGTCACCTGCAACACCGCACATGATGGAGGGTTAGGCCTTAAAATGGGGCAAATAATGACTTATGGTGTCATGATTTGACATTTTATTGAGGCAAAACTACTTACAAAACTAGCAAGAAACAAAAGAGAAATAAAAAAAAACATTTAGAATTAATTCTGAGGCTTCTGGAGGTGAAATGAACCGCCTTAACGGACAAGTGAATGTTGTTCTCTCTGATAAGGACGTGGGAGGCCTGTACACACCGATAAGGAGGGACAGGTCACACAATTAGACCCCCCCAATGGTAAAGATGATTAAAACCCACCTTCCAGAAAACAAATTCATGTATTTTGTATTGTACTGTAGTGTATTTGCACTCATACATCCTAAATGATTACTAATTAACACTGCTCAAGGTGAGAAGGTTTAAATGAATTAAAAACATAAATAAACAAAAACACTTTGACCTCAAACAATCAGACATGCTCATAAAAATGAGAAAACAATGTGCCATGTAATCAGCTATTTACTGTAAAAGTGAAGTGCAGGAATAAGAATGGTGAATATTTCACATTGGATCGAAAAGCTTCAGGCATTACGCCACAGGAAATCCGACGGCGAACCAACAAAATCCTGTGCAATAAAAAGCTTGGAAATTGCACAACACTTCACTAGATTTCCAGTTAATGCTCTCAACAAACACATAATTCGTTAGATACCAACTCTTCTTTTTAATATTTTGATCCACCAGATACTTCAACCTTTTAATTTTTTTCCCAATTGAAGTGTAGATGTTAGGTCACATAAAATGTGGGGATGGTTTTGAAATAGCAATAATGGGCAAATAATGGGTGTGTCCAGTTTCTATAGCCACTGTATGTGTGATGTTTACATTTGAGTTCATGCATACACACGTCTTCTTTATCAAGAATGCATATGGTTCTTGATACGCAGGGTAAAGAGCCGCATGTTTACTCCAAGTTCGCTGCAGCTGTACTTACGTCAGCGTCCAACCCTGAGGGTGTGGGTCCTGCGTTCTGCTCAGTCCAGATGTTAGTCCGTTCCGACTCGGAAGGCGATTCCCTGGATGTAAGCTTTGCATCCTTCGAGATCTTTTCTTTTTCAGTGGGCTGGAGATTTTTCTTTTCTACCTCATCCTTCGGGTCCAGAACCGGTTCAGCCCTGGCCCCGTCGTCCAGCATCTCCTCTTCCTCCGTCACAATGAACCCGTTCTCCCTCTGAAAGGAATCAGTGTCATCCTCGCTGTAGACCCTGTCTGCGTTCCTCAGGGTCTCGACATACACCCTGTGTCGGACCTCTTGGTGCTTGGCTGGTCTCCTCTGACGAACGTGAGCTCTTCCTGCATCTCCTCCTCCCAGTCTGTGGACCACAGGTCTCCTAGGCTGTGGTACATCTTCTGCTCCTGTGTCTGATTCTATGTCCTCGTCCTGTAGCTGAGGGACGCGTCGCCGAGACTGGACCTGAGGGGGTCCTGGAGGGTCTCGCCGCCTGCGCTGGAACGGAGCCATGATGCCATGCTGGAAGGCGGCATTGACGCCCCCATAGAAGAACACCTGAGGAAAAAGGCAGGTTGAGTCCGAGCAGGAATTTTAATAAGCCACGTAAGGTCATGAACCAAGGCCATGATGATTAGCAGTGGAAAGGACTGAAAGCATCAACGTTTATAAAGATTGTCATTTTAGTTTTTATTAGTCTTAGTAAGGTCCATAATCATAACGTCTTCTCATTTTAGTCAACGTAAATTAAGAAACTTTTAGTCGTTTTTATTTTGTAAACCATATTAGGTCTCATTTTTATTAGTCGACAATATTGCATGATATATTTTGTTATAGTTTTCATCATGTGACCAGCATTTACATTTCAGTCACATCCAAAAAGGTTCATTGACTAAAGATATTCAGTCATAAATTTAATTGACTAAAACAACACTAGTTTTCAGGGTCAATGCATCTATGATTTAATACATTTAACAATTTAATTTACATTTGAATGAAAAAGGTTTGGGGTTGTCACTCTTACCAGTATAGACAGCACAATGGTAAGAAGTACTGGGATTTGAAGGGTGACGGGCAGGTCCTTGAGGAGGGCTCTCAGAAACTCACTGATGCCCTGGCCAAAGTGCTTCAGAGGCTCCGTGATGAAGGTGGTGAGGGTGACGGAGATGGCCTGCACTCACACAAACACAAAGTTCTGTTTTTGGAAGACACGGTGAAGAGTTGACATTGCGATCCTTTTTTTTTTTTGCAAATCTTTTAGAATATGCATTCAATTTTCTTTTACCAATTGACAGCCCTGCATAATGTTACACTGATCACAAATATAGCTAAATATTTGTTGCTTACAATGGCGGATAGCGCATGAAATACAGTTGGTCATGTATATGCTGGATTGGCATAGTGAAGTCTGTCAGGTTGAAGCCAAACCCTAATTTGCAACAAGCCTGGTAGAACCAGCCTGGCTTCTTCAGTAAACTTGGTTTTAAACAAAACAGGTGTGAGATGGGAAATTCCAGGTCTCCAGCATTTTGTGCTTTATGCTACTTTTATCTCTCAGTTTGGCAAATGGCCTGAGAAGCCATGTCTTGTTGGGGGTGGATGACCACTATCTTCTGTTTGAACAAGGCAGAAACATCAAAGGACAATCTGATTGGTCTATAAAAGAGGTTCTCTTGAAGGTCTTCATTTCCTCCACCCCCCCAGTGGGGTTTCATCCCCAGTGCTGACCTTAGTTGGAGGTACCAGCAAAATGGGGTTGACCATGAGAACCTCATAGTATCTTTTGCAAGGGTCATCCTGAAGGGTCCAGGTGCTTCTAAACCACTCTGTGAAGACAAGAGGACATTAACTGTAACCAACACGCTAAAATTCACCAACACGGCAAACAAACAAATATATATTCCAACCTCGGAGGTTGTCTTTCCAGTCGATTTGTTTCACACCAGTACACTTCTCGTTGATGCTCTCCATCTTTATGATTTGGGTCTGGTGCTCGGCAAAAGCAATCTGAAGACAAAAAAAATGCATTTAGAGATCTCCAAAAGCCGTTTTGACAATGCCTATGTATTGAAGGTAAAAATGGACGCCTGCCTTGTAGAGATAGAACCAGTTCCACACGATGCTGATGAAGAAGCAGATGGCAAACAGTCGTCTGAACTGGACAAACCATGAAACCACAGACCAGAGTTCGGTGCAGATGACCACCACCAGGACAAACACGCTGAGAAAGACCTGGAAAGTACAGAGTTTCCAGGGGATTTCAGATGATTGGAACTAGAACATACAGTACAGGCCAAAAGTTTGGACACACCTTCCCATTCAATGTGTTTTCATGACCATTAAAAGGCATTAAAACTATGAATGAACACATGTGGAGTTATGTACTTAACAAAATGTGGAGACCTGGCATCCACAGTCACCAGACCTGAACCCAATCCAGATGGTTTGGGCTGAGCTTGACCAACAAGTGCTAAACATCTCTGGGAACTCCTTCAAGACTGTTGGAAAACTATTTCAGGTGACGACCTCTTGAAGCTCATCGAGAGAATGCCAAGAGTGTGCAAAGCAGTAATCAGAGCAAAGAAGATAGAATATAAAACATGTTTTCACTTATTTCACCTTTTTTTGTTAAGTACATAACTCCACATGTGTTCATTCATAGTTTTGATGCCTTCAGTGAGAATCTACCAACGTAAATGGTCATGAAAATAAAGAAAACACATTGAATGAGAAGGTGTGTCCAAACTATTGGCCTGTACTGTATATTTCATGATATTAAACATCTAACAGTAACAAAAAAAATGCAATGACAGTAAACACAACTTGAACTTGATCTAATCTGTTGATGTAACAAAAAAAAAATCCTGTGTCATATATTGAGAAAATATTGATTTACCTAAACTGTTTATTGCAGAATTTCCTTATTTTCATCAAACAGGGACATGATGTGTACAGAAAAAGAGATTCTGTTCTCTGAGCAGCAACACAACATTGTTTTCCATCTGGAGATGCTTGTAGCTCATTCATTAAAGTTCAGGAGAGAAAGACACCCAGTTCTTCTAGCACATCTCTACATACCAACACCAACTTTATTCACATTCACTTTCAAATCAGTATTATTTGAGTGTTTTACACAAAATTGTTGGGAAAAGCTTTAATTAGTTTCAGTACAGTACTCAAGATATTAATAATTCTCTTACTGAATGGCAACATAAAAAGCTAAAACAACACTAACAACCTTTCATTGATTTATTGCAGTTGACAACAAGTCACTGAAATGCCATTTCCCAATCACAACCCCTGACCTTTATCAGACAACCTTTTATCATATTTCCTCTAGTATTTAATGATCCACTAGCATGCAGGGTGGTGATCTCAGACTCTTTTTCAGTTCCAGCCCCTCAGCGGTTCAATCGATTTCCTATTGCTATCAGATCTTTCCCATTTACAAGTGTTGATTAAAGACACAACTTTTCAAGAAGTCTATACTGGACTGAATTAACCTAACGTATCGATAAATTTATTCTCTGGACTGTACTTGTGGTGGTGTGTGGCTGATCTTCTCCATTGATGTTAGTCTAGATATACAGGTATGAAGATCAGACATGAACTACAATGAACTGATGCAAAATGTAAATCTTACTTTCAGGACCGTGTCCAGCTCCACGCCAAACGTGTCCTCAAATCGCCACTTCCAGGCCTCGTAATCGTGCGGTTTAAAGTCCACCAGCACTGGGCTGAGGGCATCATCCAGAGCGCCAGTCCTCCAGCTCTCGTCGCCATCGATCAGCTTCTGGATCTCCTCCACGGACTGTTTGGTCAGCTTCACCTTGGCATCGTAGTACTCGCCGCCGGGGTCATCGCCAGGCTGCGGTGGCAAAGCAACAGATTGAACATTTAAAAAAAAAAAAAAAAAACCTCTCGATGCCAGCAAATCCCACGTTTCAATCCAATACTCACCAAGCCAAGTTTTCTGATCTCCTTCAGGAGCTTGGAAAGGAACCTCCTGAAGATCGGGTTGCAATTCGACGCCTGGGAGGCGGACGCGATCCTCCATTTATGGTCCTGAATCTTCAAAGAGACAGAATACAGAGCATGTTGCTGTAGAGTCGGACCTCTTTGGTTCCACGTTGCAAACTGACAGTGGATGTGGACATTGAACTGCCATCTGAATAAATGTGCAGAAAACCCATGGCAAAACGCAGTGCAATTCAGCGAATTGTTATGCTATTGCTTATCCAAAATACTTTGAAATGAACTAAGGATCACATGAGCACTTTGCACACTGAATGGCCAATTGCGGAATGTGACATCAAATTGCATGCTGAGATTGAATATTGCGTTGCCCTTTTAAAATCTTCCACACTCGCCTCCTTCTGCAACCTTTGCA
Source organism: Denticeps clupeoides (assembly GCF_900700375.1). Taxonomy (NCBI): domain Eukaryota; kingdom Metazoa; phylum Chordata; class Actinopteri; order Clupeiformes; family Denticipitidae; genus Denticeps; species Denticeps clupeoides. Next base: position 15,452,935 of record NC_041725.1, read on the forward strand.
CTTTACTGTTGCACTCGTCGACATCCGGACACGGGGCGTCGAGCGCGGGGTCCTGGACGAACTGCCTCCTCCTGGTGGGCACGTTGCCGAAGCTCCTTTCCTTGTGGGGAGACAGAAACGCAAAGCGACGCGATAAAACGTGTAAACGGAAAGCGAAAGCCGCTGGCGGGTCTCCCGAGCACCGGGCCACGCACCTCTGGCGGACTCCGCATCGTCTTGGTCGTCGCGTCGTAGTTGATCATGTCGTACGGGTCTATCCAGTCGTCCTCGTCGCTCTGTCCGCGCGTCAGCAGCGCGGAGCTCAGCGCGAAGACGAAGAGGCAGCCGAGCGCTGCGGGGAACATGTCCATGTCCGTGTCCGTGTTCTTGTTCTTGTTCGTGTTTACTTCTCCCACGGCGCCGTTGCGTTTCCGGTTCATGGTCAGAGCGCGTAGACGAACGGCCCATGAGCTACTTCCGCTTTAAGTCACGTGTTAGAAAGGAATCGTCTGATTGGTTGAAGACGAAACGGCGGCGTCTATAAATGTATATGTGTAATTCTGCTGAAAAGTCGCATTGTGGAATAAAAAGGCTTAATCTGGAAAAAAAAAATTATAAAAAAAAAAATAAAAAAAAACTGATTTAATTAATTAAAAGGGTCTGAAATAATCTGTCTTGTTGGGTAAAAACAATGACCATAAAACAACATTTCACAATAAGTACATTTATATAGCAGAATGCAATAGATTTCACAATAATGAGCTGTATTTCATATTTATTTATTTAATTCAGACCACTTTGGAGTTCCATATTTGATGGCTGAAAAACACACAGATCAGCCAGAACCTTATGAGAAGTGAGTAATTATTGAGTTGGTGCTCTTGCCCTGACACACTGAGGATTGGATTCTGCTTGATGCACCAATCTGTCAGAATCCGAACCTGAAGGTTAAGTATGTAATAACATTACAGCTGATCACTGGATCATACGATTAAGCACCACACCGGTGATCCTCTGCTAACCAGTGGATAACACTGCTGTGAAATGGCTGTTAATTGAGACAGTTAGTTCCAATTTTACCCCTACACTAACAAATAAAAACATTTATAGTGTTAAAGCACAGTAAATTATTTAGATTGTGTATTATTTTTCCTATTTTTCCTCTTCAGGTGGGTCAGTATCACAAAAGCTTGCTATCATTATTATTATTATATAGAGAAAAACCCACAATAGAGCAGTTTCACTTTCAAGTTATTAACAGTCTTTATTATTTTACAGATCAGAACAACGCAATAAAATAAAGCGGCATTACATTCATTGCATGTCATATTTGCCGTCCTTTTGTAAAGTGCCAAACCGACGGGAAACCCCCAACTGTGCTAAAATGTACCAGCAGTTTCCAACTCTGGATTAAAATCACTTGTCTTTTGCCGCATGCTGCTTTAAAAGTCACAGCGGTTGTGCACAGAGATCCACAATGACTACAACAGCACTGGAGATCCAACATCAGAGGACAGATACACACCTTTAACCGAAATGGAACGTGAATGGTTGTACGAGCGATTCTATTGGGAAACCCTGTGCCGTTGCTCTAAACAGACCGACAGCATGCTCAAGTGTGCATTTTGGTCAAAAGTGATCAGGTGACATTTTGCTAATTCACTGAAAGTGGTGTGCGCACCGTGACCCGACAACAGACTCAAAGTGCAAAATACAACACAGCTGCCACCGACCGTGGAAACATTTATCCAAGGCACAACTACTTCACTCTAATTTAACACTATGCCTGACTTATCAACTCCTTCTTAAAAGCAAGCAGTACGCGCTCGGCTCCAGCTCAGCATATTGCGTTCGTCAACGGACCCGTGCCAGATCTGGATCAGGCAAAATGGGCTACATGCAAAGCACAAAACAGCATTAAAGCATTAACAGTGTTACCATGTGGCCAAAATTAAAAACTAGATTTCAGTCTTTCATCCTCCTTCTCTCGCAGGAACAAGCACACACACAGAATTTTACCCCCCTCTGTCTCTCAGGGGTTGCGGGCCCAGAGCGTGACTGTCCTGTCTGCTGAAGAAGACAGGAAGGAGAGGTCCTCCGGGTGCCACCGGCACTGAATCACCTTATCCCAGTGCTCGCCCACTACGGTCAGTGGAAGCGGCTTGGTCAAGTCACCTACGAACGGCGAGTTATGGTCATTTAAAAAAAATAAATATTTATATCTCATAAATGCACACCCCCAAACCAGCACTTTTCTTTTCCTCTTTCACCTTGCAAGTCCGCGATTTTGACGCTGTTGTCGTAGGAACCGGTGAGCAGGTAGTGAGCGCCGGGGGAGAAGCGCACAGACCGCACGTCACTGGAATGGGGGCGGTACGTCTGCACGGTCCGTCCGCCTCTGATGTCATACAGCATGCAGCTGCTGTCCTCCTGCCCGGTTGCTAGGAGACGGCTGCTGGGGTCCACCGCAACCGACGCTACTGCGCTGCCTTCAGGACGAAAAAGACAATATATTTATAATAGTTAAATATTAAAAACCTGCTACATGCACACACTACCTCTTATGCTTAGAAAATATGATATATTATTGCAGTTACATTGCTATGTGCTGTTTGCACTATTTTTACTTTGCACCTTTATTATTAATTTCACCAGTTTAGCGCTGCCTGTCTGTCATTCTTCTTGCCTACAAGTTTTTGTTAAATGATCCTCATGCTCACTCCGGAGAAACGTTTAAATTCACACCTGATCCATGCAGTGATGTTCCCACAACTCGCACGCAGCTGGGAACCCTCAGATCCCAGAAGCGCACGGTCTTATCCTGCGAGCCAGACGCAACCAACCAGCCCCCCCACGTGTACAGGGACAGGATGTGTCCTGAAAATCCAACACAACAGACAGAACTGTCAAAAGAGCCCAGAGGCAGGATGAGCCCAAGCCTATCGGAGTGGGTCTGACGTTTGTCGAAATTCAAGGTGATTGTGGTACCAGTGTGCCCGCTGAGCGCGTGGAGGCCCTGGCCTCTCTGGCAGTCGGTGGTGTAGATGTTGCAGTCTCCGGCTCCGGCGCTGATCAGGATGGCCCCTCCGCTCTCGGGCCCCTCCATGAAGGCCAGGTCTCGGATGGTGCCGTCGTGCATGCTGAACTCCAGGTCAGGCCCTGTGTTCGAAACCGTGGTTTTACTGGACGCAGTTCTATCGGCAGTGCTTCAGATAAACCCCAAGTTACGGCAATGTTGCGTAGCGCGCTCTGTGTTTTCTACGATGGAACAGAATCATCTTCATGTCACGTGGTGGATCCACAAAAATGACTCAGCAGCACTTTGCCTTATGATCCTGTAGATGGTGGCAATTCTCAACAGCAAAAACTGTCACTGTTAGACATGTATTAACATTTATATTTATAGCATTTTTCAGACGCCCTTATCCAGAGCGAGTAGTCACAGGGACGTTCCCCCCTGGAGACTTGCTAAGGGACACAATGGTAGTAAGGGGGGTTTGATCCTCGGACATTCTGGTTTATCAACTCAGGAGTAGTAAGTCTGTGATGTACAAATGCAGTTGGTCAACACAAATAATCACCAATAATTTCTAATAGTTGTCTTTCTATTTCTACGGACGCTATTTGTTAGTGTTCGTTATTTGTTGGAATTGCATGGGTTGATTATCATGCTTATACCATTATCGTATTTTTGTTAAATTGAAATTAATATAACTGGAAGACTTTGGGGGGAAAAAGAACTGGAAAAGTAATAATGTCCATGTTGTTCTGTTCTGCACATGAATGGAAGGGGTCGTGGGAGGGGCGGCTTCACCTGTGGCGTTGCATGTGTCGGCGTTAAAAGGCAGCACCTTCACACATTTGTCATTGGATCCGGTGGCCAGCAGCTGTCCTGAGTGACTCCAAGCCACACAGTAGATTGAGCCCTTGTGATGCTTTATTCGCTTGAAGCAAACCTCAGGCTGATTTATCTGACCCGAGCCGCTGCAAGGGGAGAAAGTAGAGGAACAAATTGTGCAACATAAGCATCCGAGCAAACATAACCCGGCTATTTAATATTTCCTATAAAAGAAAACTGGCCACGTAAAACTGTGCAAAAAGAAATAAAGCAATTCATGAACACAAACCTTGTACTGAGATCCTCTGGGTACACACACACCCGTAGGGTCTTGGAGTTTGAGCCGATGGCATATACGGTCCCAGAAGGGTGGAAGGCGACAGCGCGTATGGCCTGTGTGTCTTCCAGAGTAGTCACTGCTCTGAACTGAGATTTGGACTGCACATCCTGCACACACACATATATATATATATATATATACACACACACACACACACAAACACACACACACACACACACACACACATATATGTGCCATTTTTACAAACCTCCCCCCAATGTTAGCATATTTGGGGATGTAGGTATGGTGCAAATTATAATATCTGTACAAGAAAATCTGTGCACAGCGCGGATTAAATTGATTGGAATAATGCCTTATCTGGAGTGTGGCCCAGAACTCAAATTTCATGAAAATTCAGAACATGTGATGGTACGCCTACTTGTGTGCTCATTGTAATATCAATAATCTCTTGACCTCTTGACCTGTCCTTTGAATTGCAGAATCGTCACTCTTCCGTGTCGCTTGGGGGACCTTTTCCATCTTCGCTCTGCAACACAAAACACAGACAATATTACAAGAATATTGTAAGGACAATTCAATAGTCCATCGCCCTTTCAGAATATTTGATTGAAATGAAAAGACGCTACTTTTGTATCAAAAGGTCCGAACCTCTGGGACACTAGAACCGGAGACTCGTCGAGTGATGGTATGTTCCTTCCACCTCCTTTTTGAGGGGTGCTGCTCGCCACGCTGGGTGCTTGCCCCTCGGGAGTCTGGGTGGCACCTGGAGTTGGAACGGTGGCATCTGACTGGGCCGCGGTGCCGTTACACTGCTGGCTGATGGACTGCATGTCCTCTCCCAGGTTCTCCACCCCCATGCTGAACTCCTCCAACTTTTGGATGGACCTGCAAGCACAGAGGAGCTCAACTGACACAAACTTCCTTCCTTTTTTTTTCCGTGAGACGGACCTGTTGAGGAACTTCTCTGTGAGGTTGTGCTGGATGTCAGGCTGCTCCTGCTGCCGGACCCCGCCCTCCAGCAGCATCTGCTGGTAGAACTGCCGCTGCTGCTGCTTCTGCTCCAGGTGCTGGCGCACACGGAGGCGCTGGCGCTGGTACTCCAGCAGCTGCTCGGTCGAGTTCACACCTGCCTGAGGGCCAATCACAAGGAGGACAGAATGAATGGACAGTCTCCTGTCCTACTGTATAGGCTGATAGTAGTTGATGCAATGACTGGTCCTCTGTATCTAGATGGTCTGGGCTACCATGAGCAATCAAGGTTGATGTGTTACCTCAGCCTTTTCAGCAGAGCATGAAGGTCCACCATCCTTCCCTGGGGCTAATGGTGGTCGAGGAGTGGTAGGGCTCCCTGAAACCTGGGTGTGAGACCTATATTCACCAGGACAAAGAACGAAAAAAACGTGCACAATTTCGCAACTCAAGTTTAACCCCAAGTTTAGCTAGTAAACGTTAGAAAACGCCCCAAATACAAAATACAGTACAGGTCAAAAGTTTGGACACACCTTCTCATTCAATGTGCTTTCTTTATTTTCATGACCATTTACGTTGGTAGATTCTCACTGAAGGCATCAAAACTATGTGGAACATGTGGAGTTATGTACTTAACAAAAAAAACTGAAAACATGTTTTATCTTCTAGTTTCTTCAAAATAGCCGCCCTTTGCTCTGATTCCTGCTTTGCACACTCTTGGCATTCTCTCGATGAGCTTCAAGAAGTCATCACCTGAAATGGTTCAACAGTTTTGAAGGAGTTCCCAGAGGTGTTTAGCACTTGTTGGCCCCTTTGCCTTCACTCTGCGGTCCAGCTCACCCCAAACCATCTGGACTGGGTTCAGGTCCGGTGACTGTGGAGGCCAGGTCTCCACTTTTTGTTAAGTACATAACTCCACATGTGTTCATTCATAGTTTTGATGCCTTCAGTGAGAATCTACCAACGTAAATGGTCACGAAAATAAAGAAAACACATTGAATGAGAAGGTGTGTTCAAACGTATGGACTGTACTGTATATTTAAACAGCCTAATATTTAATCCCCCCTGGCCGGCTTATTATATGCCAATATTAGGAACGCTGGAGGAGCAAGGTTGTAAACTATGTGTGACTATCCTGATGGCTGACTCTGCAGACATCTCTTAATCGCAGCCCCGGGTTAACTAACGGAGCAGCAGCGTCGCCGCCTAATGGGATTACTCGAGCTAAGATCTACCATATGGCCAATTTCACTAACTTGACATAAAGCCCCCGGTTTGGAACCTACATGTTTAAACCGACTCCCTTTACATGCTTCCACATGAGTAATGATATTAAAATTTACATCGACGGAAGGGAAGCGTCCAATGTGTCCAAGAGGGGAGAAGGTCCGTAATAACCTCTTTAATCGGTTTGATTTAGAATTTATGCCATTGCATATTTGTGTCCCTATGATTTTCTAAACTCATCTGGTACAACCATACCGAGCAGGAACCAAGAGGCGGAGCTAAAGACCCAAAAGACTTCTGATTCGTCAAACTCAATTCTGCCCAAACGAGTTTTTTGGCAGTTCTCGCTCCCACATCTTGCCATCACCCACAAACAGGTAATCATGACCACGAGTCACAGAGAGAAGCAACGTCATCAGGGACACTGGTGGAGTAGGAACGCCACCTTCTTCAACTTACTGTACTGACGGGGAGACAAGAGCAAATTCCACGCGGTGGAAAACCTATACGACCGGAAAACCTAATACAAGGATATTTAAAATAAGCATTACCTGTCTGGACAGTCCTGGAAGACGCTGTTCTCCAACAGGCTTCGTGTGAAATTGTGGCCACCAAAGTTAGCGAACGAGTGCGACATTGCGCTCTTGATGTTGCCCTCCGCTTCCTTCTTCTCCTTCCCCGAGAGTCCGTAGGACAGACCGTCCAGGGCGGGGTTGAGGGATCGGGTCATGTACGTGTCGGCTGAATGCGGCCGCCGGAGCGGCGAGGCCGGGCAGGGAGAGAGCTTGCTCATGAGCGGCGTGAGGAGGTCAGCGTGACCGGCCCTGGCCGGCTTCACCAGCCGGTCCACGTGGAGGTTGAGCATCTTCTGCTCAAACGCGCAGGAGAAGACGTTGGACGGGAGGTTCTGCAGCCACGAGAGCAGGCTGAGGTCCAGGTCGTTGCATCCGTTACCGCAGAGCACGTCGATGCCCAGCAGCACCTCGCCCTCGGTGATCTCCTCGCCCGTGGCCTTGCTCTGGCAGAACTCAACGCAGCACTCGTACAGGACGCCCTTCATCAGCAGCTGGAAGAGGCGGTTGCCGGTGGCCTTGAAGCCCGCCTCGCTCAGCTTGCGGTCGGCCGGGATGAACTCGGCGACCATGCCGCAGACCTCGTCGAAGCAGTGCACCCGCGCCGTGCTGGGGTTCCAGTCCTTGAACTCTGTGTGGTGGGTGAGGCGGGGCAGCGTGAGCAGCAGGCAGAGTTTGCTGTAGTCTTCTTTGGACGGGCAGAACTCCTCCAGGGTGTTGAGGCACTTCACCGCCTCCTGCATGGTCGTCTCCAGCTGAGGAAAAAACGTCCACACTTCAATTTCAGCGAATGCCGCATACCGTTGGACAGCAGAATTTCGATCTGCTCTGAAACTTCACGGGTTCCTCATGCTACAGCCGAAGGCGGGCGGCATACGAGACATACGCTCGTTCCTTCCTCATCACGGCACAAACAATCGCCATGCGGTGCTCGACTGCTCCATTTACATTTGTAGCATTTACCAGACGCCCTTATCCAGAGCCACTTACAATCAGTAGTTACGGGGACAGTCCCCCCCTGGAGACACTCAGGGTTATGTGTCTTGCTCAGGGACACGATGGTAGTAAGTGGGGTTCGAACCTGGGTCTCTTGGTTCACAGGCGAGTGTGTTACCCGCTAGGCTATTACCACACTTGTGGGGTGCTTCAGCCGGGTTATTTGGGGGAAATTGCCCTCGCAACGCATCAAATCTCCCACTCACGTTCTGGGGCTCTTCGGCAGCAGACATGGCGTTGTTAACGCACAGCGCTTCCAGAAACTTCTGCTTCAGGATAACGTACCGGAACCTGTAGGGGGTAGCAACAGGGGTCCCAAAAGTAAATGTAAAGTGAAGTGATTGTCACATGTGATACACAGCAGCACAGCACACAGTGCACACAGTGAAATCTGTCCTCTGCATTTAACCCATCACCCTTGGTGAGCAGTGGGCAGCCATGACAGGCGCCCGGGGAGCAGTGTGTGGGGACGGTGCTTTGCTCAGTGGCACCTCAGTGGCACCTTGGCAGATCGGGATTCAAACCGGCAACCTTTCGATTACGGGGCCGCTTCCTTAACCGCTAGGCCACCACTGGCCCAAAAGGGCAGTGAACATGAGTGAAAACCACTGCTGGAGGAAAGGGAACCGCACCTCTTTTTCTCAAACTTGTCCATGCACTCCAGCGGCTGGATGAACTGCAGAACCTCGTCCCACTGGCCGTCCAAGACAAGTTGCCTGCGTGGGGCGGGAAGGAGGGGGTCAGTGCGTGGGATCCCGTTTCGGGGCTCAGAACCTCGGCACGACGGGCGTGTTTGAAACGGGCCTTCACCTCAGGAACAGCATGTCGTCCGAGTACAGGCCGTTGATGACGCCGCTCTCCTTCTCCAGGGCCAGCATGCTGATGTGCAGCTTCTTGCAGTTGAGGAAGTCCAGGATCAGCTTGATGATCTCCACCTCTTTGACGTTGATGGTCTCCTCGGCTGTCATGGTGTCGGCGTCCTGCAAGGGCCAAGCCACAAGATGCGTGATGAGATGAAAAAAACTAAATGTCACGTGCTCCAGGACTAACAAAGAACCATCAAGAAGAAAGAAAATATTTCTGGAGCTTAAAACGACGGAATCGATGCGTGCCCGGCTGCTGAAGTCCCGTACCTGGACGTGTCCGCGTCCCTGCTCTCCTCCTCCCCGTCTTACCGCGTTTAATGTTCGACGAATCGATGCTTTCTTTCTTTCTTTATTATTTTAAAAACGGTAAAAAAAAAAAACGGAGACGACCGGCCGACGCCGCGACTCATGCCGCAATGCATCACGGCCACGCTGCAGGCGTGGATCGGGGACGGGAAGGCGATCGCCGTCTACTGCCGTGGGTGGTAACCCTGCGCCAGGCGACACCCCGGCCACCCCAGTAAACAGGACAAACGGGACTCACCTCTGCGGGTCTCGGCTGCGCGTAAAACGCGTCTGCTGCTCCGCCACCGACGCGGCCCCGCCCTCCCCACGCCGGGCTCGGTTATCATCATTTTAATTCAGTATAATTACGCGCGAAGCGACAAGCAAACACAGTACAGGCCAAGAAGTTTGGACACACCTTCTCATTCAACGTGTTTTCTTTATTTTCATGACCATTTAGATTGGAAGATTCTCACTGAAGGCATCAAAACTATGAATGAACACATGTGGAGTTATGTACTTAACAAAAAGGGGAGAGCTGGCCTCCACAGTCACCGGACCTGAACCCAATCGAGATGGTTTGGGGTGAGCTGGACCGCAGAGTGAAGGTAAAGGGACCAACAAGTGCTAAACACCTCTGGGAACTCCTTCAAGACTGTTGGAAAACCATTTCAGGTGACAACCTCTTGAAGCTCATCGAGAGAATGCCAAGAGTGTGCAAAGCAGTAATCAGAGCAAAGAAACTAGAATATAAAACATGTTTTCAGTTATTTCAAGTACATAACTCCACATGTGTTCATTCATGATGCCTTCAGTTAGAATCTACAAATGTAAATGGTCATGAAAATAAAGAAAACACTTTGAATGAGAAGGTGTGTCCAAACTTTTAGCCTGTACTGTACCTCTATGTTACATATACCCAGGGAATATTATAAAATTGGTGACATCAGTTTAAATGAAAGACACACTCACCAAAAATGCTATATTAATTGAATCATTTGTTTAATCTCCTCTGGATGGTGTTTAGGTCGTGCATAATTAAATCAGTTTCTTGATGGTGAATACTGGTCAGGAAAACAGACACCGTGGCTGTGGCCATGCGAACTTTATTTGAATGCAAAAGGACAAAAAATAAAATAAAAATAAATCCTGATGGCAAATGATCTGACAGCTCACTGTACAACATCCCACCAGAACACAGCATTCATGTCGGCTTTAAAACAGCCAAAAATGTGACAAATGCAACAGCTGATCAGACAAGAAGACCTTTCTACATAATACATAATAACTTTCTTCTTCGGATACTGTACACATTTCAAATTTCTTTCCCCCTCCTGGCAGACACACAACACTTCTTTTGGCAAGTCTGCAGATGAGAGCACCGGGACGAGGACCGTGGACGTTGGCTGGACAGGGAAACGCTGAAGACGAACGGAAGAGGGATGTTTTCACGTGACTAACAAGTTTCTACCCGTAACCAGAGGTCAAGGTACCCACCATCTCCCTTCACGCCGGAGGATACCACCAAACCATATAGTGCTAAAAATATCTATTAACAAAACACACACAATAAGTTAAAATGCTTTTTTTTTTTAATGCTCATTTCACTTATTTCACCTTTCGTCCAAACCATGTTAACATCATGTGGCATTTTTTGATTTTCTTCAGTGAGACGTACGATGGGACAGCAGCCACACGAGAGCAAGTAAAGAAGAAAAAGCCAGCAAGGCCATGGAGACGTGGATAAAGCAAGTAAACGAAGCCATACACTGTACCATTCAACTGCGTCTTTGTAAAATCACTAAAGCCCATTGTTCCCCACCTACAGTCAAAGTTTGCATTAGCTACAATCACACGGTGTCGTGTTTTATGCTTGTTGCCGTTTGGAATTTCATCCATAAGGTTTTAAGTGAACCTACGAACACTTTGCGTGTGCACACTGCTCATCTTAGAACATCTTGTGCCCTATCAGTGGAAAAAAAGAAACACACACACAGACACACTCCCCTTTACAATTCACATACCTGCTGTGAACCAGTGGCACAATTTTTCATTAAAATGCAAATAATAATAATAAAAAAATAATAATAATTAAAAAAAAAAAAAAAAAAAAAAGATTATGAAGGAACCATTTTATTCTGAAACTCATATTGAAACCACTAAAACAAGAGGGTGGGGTAGTGTTGCCCGCATACCCCCCCAAAACAAACAAAAAATGCAACCATTCAGAGACTAGCTTTACAGTCACATCAGTACGCTCACGTACAAAAACAAGCATAAGGCCACACATTTACAGATATGCAGAACAGACGTAGGACATTCAGTGCTTTAGTGTACCGTAGGAAATGTCACGCCGTCCGTATTTTTCCCTTTCGTTTGGCACGTCTGAAGGAGACAATGATTAAAAAAAAAATGTAAATAAAAACATACACACAAAAACCTGCGTGCTGCAATGAAATGACTGAGAATCCGACAATCGCTGGTTCTAAGCACATGAGTGAAACTCACGAGTGAATTGAGTGTCCTACATTCCAGTTGTGCATAATAGCGCAGGTGCGTTTACCCCTTTGTACTGTTCACGCTCGGAGGAAATAGAAAAAGGGAGAGATCTAAAGTGGAGGATGTACGGAGTGTGAGCTGCAGTGGGTACAACAAAGTGCAAAACGAACAGAGAACCCACGAAATGGAAAAAAGAGAGAGAGGCGAAACTACGATTTGGCGGGCAACGCCTTTTTGGGTGTTCCTGGCTTCTTGGTTTGCCACAGGTGGCTGTGGATGGTGATGGCGTCGACGCTGGCTGACATGGTCTTTGCCGGGATTTGGCTGAACTGCTTCCGGTCGGAGTTGTATTTGTACAGCCCGTCAATCATTTTCCGGCTGACGCTCTTCGGCCCGATCCCGGTCAGCTTCGCGATCTCCTCCGACTCCGGGCAGTAGGTATAGAGCGAGCGGAACTGGCAGCCGGAGTCTCGGAACAGGATCAGGAAACTGTTGGCCTCAGACTTCTCCATTTCCTACATGGTGAGAAGATGCCATTTTATGAGATGCGTGGCCAAAATAGCTTGGAAAAAAATGGCCGTGTAGTATGAATGCGTGTTTCTAAAATGGAGCAAGCCTTACCTCCAGAATCTTGTTCTTCTGACCCTCATTGACCTTGCCTGCCAGACAGCAGTGGGCCAGGGCATTCTGAATGATATGCTTATTGGACTTGGCACTGGGTTCTTTGTACAGTTTTGGACCTGTGAGGGACAACAAGCCTCCTTAGCGTCCTTTGCTTTATTTGGGTCAAATAAAGCCTAGACGATTATCTAGTTAAGAGCTCTCACCAGTGTACTCTGTGTTGGAGGCTACGGAGGAGGTGGTGGACCCATTCTCCCAGTCTTTCTCGCCGTTGCGGCTTCCTGAACGCGATGGAGACAGGAAACCATCGGCAGAGTCGGGCCTAGGCCATTCAAAAAAGAGAAAAAAAAATGAGGCAATTTCTGATGATTTCTTGTAACAGTCTAAGTAAGGAATTATGATATTTGAGTGCCATGCAGTAGGAGGCAGTGACTTGTGGGTCAGTGAAGTGTCTGCAGATGGGGGTTGGTGATAAAGCCTGTATAGCGTGAGAGGATCTACACCCAGGAAAGTGAAAAAGCAGTGATATGACCTGGGATATGCTCAACTCATGCCAGTTGTCGCTTTAAATCAATATAAATTTTAATGTCTTCAACTCAGGAAGAGCATGGAGGAGCAAAAAGGAGCAAAAATATGTTCTATAGTCAAAGATGTGGGGAATGGCCATCTTTGGCAGTGAGACCAACCTTGATTTTCTCACTTTGGGGGAACTCAGAAAGAAGTACAGACTGCTGGATGTTAAACTATGACTTCTGGTATTTCCAGAAGAGACAGAAGAGGACAGCGTTTCCAGGGACAGAAGATGACAGAATAATGTACAGAAGACCAAATTATTTTTGTTTAATAATACTATTTAACACTAATATTATCAACTACCTGGAACTGGCAAAAAATAGGGTTAATAATGAACTAAATGCACAAAATACTGTATCACTGATGGTAACAAATACTTTTTTTTTTTTTTTTTTCCATTTTTACAAATAGTCTCACCTGGGTGTTCGTTTGTCAGACTGCACACTGTCCTTGTCCCCCAGGTTGAGTGATGCCAGAGACAGGCTGGAGACTGAAAACACACAAGGTCGTGAACCTGGATTCGGGACACAAAATGGGCCGTCGAAATGTCAAGTTACACCGACACACACCACGAGCCTGTACCCTGCAGTCTGCTTACACCTGCAGACACGCTTAGTAGCAGACCACGTCCCCTGTGGGCTAGTGTACTAATCATAATCATAATAATCTACAAATAGTCTACTCCATCTGAAAAACGAAAACCAAATTTAATCACATTTGGGTCAGTATTGGGTTTTTGTATTAGGTTTTGTATTAGGTTTTTGACCTTCAATCTGGTGGCACTGACCCAAGGTCAGGTCAAGACAGAGATGGGAAGTAGGAATAAGCCAGGAGCGTTGCAGGGGGAAACAAAGCGAAGCAGAGCTGACGCCAGGGGAACTAGCGTTCAGGGACAGAGATCAGGCCCGTTGGCGACCTTTACCCTCCATATCCAAGGTTACCTGCTGCGGCCCTGATTGGGGTTTTTGGGGACTCTAGGATGTCCCGGTGAATGGACTTGGGCCGGGGCTTCCTTTGCTTGGTGCTGGTCGCCCGGGGCTTGATGACTGTGTCCATGTCCTCCATGAGCTTGAGCTGTTTCCTGCGCAGGTACTCCTGCTTGATGAACTCCCGACGGGCTTTCTCCTCCTCCTTCTTCAGCCTCTCCTCCTCCGCCTTTAGCCTACGGCACAGGAAGACCCTCACTATTCACTATTTACAACCACATTATCTCACACTTATCCACTCGGCAGTCCGACACACAAACCCGGTAATGAAATATTCCGTATTGACTTTGGGAAGGAAGACTGCGGTTCGGCTGCACCGCAAAAAGGAGATGATACCTATTCTGAGCCGAGCAAACAAAGCAAGTCGATGCATGACGTCTGCGGGAAGGACAGACCTGGCCGGGCCATTACCTGGCTTCCTCTTTCTTCTGCTCCAGCTCGGCCTCCAGGTGCTGCTTCCTGTGCTGGCTCTCCCGCTCCCGCCTCATCCTCTTCTCCAGCAGCGCTGCCCTCTTGACCGCCATGCATTTCTCCTCCTTCATGTCATCCTAAATAGAATGAACAAACCCCAACGGCAAAGCGCTATAAAATATATGGACACATTTGCAGAATATCTAAAGAAGTAACGTCTGTCGTGAAATAATCATGAGCAGAGACGTCTCAACAAACCCACATGTGCTACCCATCTAAATTATTTACTTGTCCCAGTTTCTTTTTTGACCTAGATCATAACTCTGTCTCTTTACTCTGCAGAGAAACAGCAGTTGGTCCCCCATCTGGCCTCTTTTATGGGACAATTTATCATTTGCAAAGGATAATTACAGTTTCCTTCCCAAGAAATACCCCAAAATTCACAAACAGGGACACAGACGCTTACTTACAGCCACCTATCCTGCAGTTAACCTGGAGTACCACAAGTGCTACCTCTGATTAAGAGGAACCGGAGGAACCCATGTTCTGTTACCTTGAAGAAAAAGCCACAGCACGCCTTCTGTTCGTCGTCGAGGCCTTCAGCCGCACCCTCCTTATCTCCGGCATCCTCCAGGACGTGCCCATCCAACGGCTTCAGCACAGAGAGCGGCACCTCGATCAGGTTCTTGTTGCCCTGGATGTTGAACTCTGCGGGGGCTTCGGTGGGAGTGACTATAAACGTCTCCATGATGGCCTGGCTCAACACCTCAGACACGGTCGCCTCCACCGGGGGCGTAATCTCCTCGCCCGGCCTCCTCTGCACCCCTGCTGTGTCCTGGTCTTCCGTCCCCGGCCCGTTTCCGGCTTCTGTGACAATCGTTGCACTTGGTATCCGGTGGGTGTCCTTGGTGGGAGAGGCAGGGGACAGCAGTTCACCGTCTGAAGCGCTGCCCTTGCCTGAGGGCTTCTTGCGCTTTTCGCCCATGTAGACCATGCAGCTGTCCTGGGACTGGCTGGGGGAGAACCTGCGCAGGCGGGGCAAGCTGTCCACCGACTGCGGCGCGGTGAGAACCCGGTTGAAGGGGGTGATCTTCAGCTCGTTGGGTCTGGGGGCCCTGGGGGTCTTGGAGTGGAAGGAGGCCGACTTCCTTTTGATGTTGGTTGGCGAGCGGTGGGCGGACCGGGGCGAGTCGGCGGGAGAGGGGGAGCCGGAGGAACGGGCGGTTCCGCCGGCACCCCGGAGCGGTTTCTGCTGCGGGGGGGAGACGACCCAGGTCTGCTGCTGCTCCCGCATCTGCATTATGACGTCCTGCTGCTGGGCCAGACGCTGCATCTCCGTCTGGAGGAAGTTGAGCGAGGCGTTGAGCTTCTCGATTGAGTGCGTGTACTCCGCTAAATCGACCTCGGCGGTGCCCTCGTCCCCGCCCGGGGACTTCACGTGCTGGCCCTGGCCCTGCTCCACGCCTAGGGTCTGTCCGGCCTGGAGAGCGTGGCCTGGGGTTTCCTCCTGAACTGGGGACGGAGCGCCATCTTTACGCTTTACCACGGTAAGGAAAGCCGACCTGCCCATCTTCTGCCGGTGTCGGGTGAACGCGGCCTCCACTTTCTTCTTCTGAGCTTCGATGGCTTTCCTCTTCTCCTCCAGCCTCATCCGAAGCTGGACCATCTCTGCTGCGATGGCCTGCGCCGGATCTTTGGGTGCAGAGGTCTCTTCGGGTGTAGTAGCCCACGACACAGAGTGAGGAGCACTGAATTCCGTACCATCGGCTGTAGTTTTTGTGGAGGCGCCGGTGGACCCGCTGCTGATTTTCCTGAATTTCTGCTCAGCAAAGCTGGTCATCTTCACGCCGGGGGTGTAGGACGAGGGCGTGCTGCCGCTGCCAGGAGATTTTCCACTGACATTGCTGAGGGAGGGACTAACTGTGTCCTGGCTCCTGCACGCCCTCGCCTCGTAGTCCTGGTCCGTGTCCAGATCCATACTTACAGTGTAGTCCTTCAAAGAGGAGTCCTCGTCCAGTGTTTCCTGGATGTCCTCCGTCCGCACCTGAATCCCGGTATCCACTTCTGTCGTGTCCGTACTAGCCCCACCCTTGAACGACCAAGAGTCCACTTCGGCCTCCTCTACCAGTGGCTTGGATTCTAGGCCACTCCTGTTCTGGAGGTGGAGGAAAAAACCTTGTGTCGTTCCTTCTACCTGGACATTCTGCTGCTTTTTCTGAGAGTTGTGGATGATATCTAGAGCCTCTTCAATGCTCGGGGCAGTGGTGGTGTTGCTATGGCATTCGGACGACAGCCCATTAGACGCGCCCAGTGGAATCCTGGGATGGGAGCCCCTCGGCCCCCTGTCGGGTCCAGCACCAGCCAGGCTGTCGGGGCAGCCCTCCTCCTCAATGCTCACGGTTTGCCCGTTGACGGGCTGGAAGGACAGGTTTCTCTTCATGCCCCGGTTGGCGTGGTGCACCTTGAAGCCCAACCCTTCAGTGCTGGCAGACCTGGTCATGCCCCGGCTGGGTGCAGTGGGCGCCTGGCAGGGCCCTTCTTTATCAAACGGGATGTCGAATGAGACTCCTTGAGCACAGGACCTAAGCACAGATACATTTCATGACATGCAGCAGCCAAAGCTCGAACCTCATGATATGTGCTTTTGGTTAAATTTCTTTAATTTTTTTTACCTTTTCTCCTTGGGCCAGGTACCAAGGTATCCGTCCACAAACGACATTGAGGTTGAGCGCTTTATCTCACCTAGGATTTAAAATCAACAAGATGTTTGATGGTATGCATGCCAATGTGCCAGATTGAGACTACATCTCGAATGATAATCATTGAGAATAAAATACTTCAATTAATACCTGATTTTTTGGCCTGTGGCTGTGGCCTGAGAGGCAAACTGCGAATGAAATTACAATGTAGAATTTAACATTGAGTCTGAACATATTTAATTCCTACGCTACAAGTAAACAACTACCTGGGCCTCTCTGGACTGGGTGGTTTCTCCATGAAGCTTCTCTTAGTAGCATTGGAGATCGGCACAGAGGGCAACTTCCTCAATGATGGGGCCAAATCTGAGGACCACAGAAATGTCAGGTGAGATTTTTTTTATGGTGAGCCGTTTTAAGGGGGCCGTCTTTTCAGAAATGATTTCATTACCATCAACGTCCAAGACCCGCGGCTGAACGAAGGATGGCTTCACCACTTCGAACCACCAGAAGAGCTCGGCCATAAACACAAGGTAGTTGTTCTGGAAAAGAAAAGCAGATTTCAGTACAGAATACTGTGCAACTGATCACCAAACCTCTCCTTCAGGAACTGCACTGTCACCCACTGTCATGCATCTAAATGTCCACAAGATGTCCCTGCAACCTACAGGACGCAACTGCTCTAACCTGGTGATAATTCAGAACAACCCATTTTGGACGCTGGTATAGCATTGGAGCCGTCGTAATTTACAAATAAATCGGGGAAGAGAGGTTAAACCATATACAATTTATAGTAATAATAAATCTTAATGGTGAATACTTGGTGAAAACCAGTGAAATGCCTTTAACAATGCAAAAATGATGGACTATGGCTGTCTATTATATACAGCAATAGCAACAGAGTGAATCCTCATGCAACACAGTGAATGGCAAAACTCTTAAACTTAGCAAACTACATTCCTAAAAACAGAGGATGCCGACCCACTGCCTACAAATATTTCCACAATCTGATGACTGGCTTATAAACAAAGCTAAGGAGAGTCTGCATTTCAATGACAAGACAACAGACCTACATCTTAACAGGACAGGAGAACGAATCATCATCATGACGGGACCTGCTTACCCCTGTGCGGAAATCCCTGGAAAGAGCGAGCCAGAAGGGGCTCCTGTACAGATCAGCCGTCTCCCCCATCTGTCAGTCCCCTGACTTACCACACCTGAGGTGTGAAGCCATTCCCAGAGCTCCACCCCACACACACACACACACAAGAAGAACCTCTTCTATAGTGTTTTCAGGGATTTCAGAAGATCCCACCTCAAATGCCACTGCCATTCCTCCAAAAGCTTTACTTGTGATAGAACCTTCTGGGATTCAGCAAAGACAAAAAAAGCCTCCACTGAAGACAGTGAGGATATTAAAATCAGCTCCAACGCGCTGCGATGTTTATGGATGCACCGCGATGTGATGAAGTGGCGACTCTGGCGGCGATAAAAGGTGTCAGACAGCAGAGAATGGGGGGCGGGTTTTGCGCGTGGGGAGGAGACAAAGATGAAGCTGGCTCTATTGTCCCTTCGAATGGAAATATTGTAAGCCCCTCGCCTGGGTGGCCTGCAGGAACGCACGTTTAAATTCCCTACGGCTGGTAAATCCCAGAGGTAATAATCCTGCTTTTAAAGGATGTGGATCAGATGCTGCACCTGGCACGCCCTGCATATGTATGTACACACATACAGTTCCAGTGGGCATGAAACCCGCTGAGTACCACTCCACTTGGCCGTGTCTGGGTAACGAAAGCCATTAAATTGATGGGCACCAGGGTGCCACCAGATCACAGGAAACTGGGTCAAGGGTAAAGTCACATGACCAGACCTCCTTTCAGCCTTAGCTGATGATAGAGCTTTAACATAAGAAATGGCAAACACCCCCGCCCTTTCTTATTAGCTAATCGAACCACAGTCCTCAAGGTCCAAGTCCTTCTATTTCACCAGGCTCCCTGTAGCCATGAATACCACTGAGCAATCTAAGTGAAATATGAAATGGGGAAACGGTGCATTTATGATGCAATTTCTCGTGACGGTTTGATGTATTATGAGTAAATAATGAGTAAAAAAAAAAGGATAGAGTAAAAAGGATAGAAATAAACTAAACTCAATAGATTGAAGTCACACTGATTAGTGTGTTATTTTAGCAAGAAAAAAAATTTGTGAATTCTACCCATGAGGCATGTGTGAAGGCTTTTCGTGACAAACAAAATCAATTTGCATTAAATTACCAGAGAACACCGGAAGCATTGAAAACCAGCGTCCAGCTCGCGGGTCCATGTTGAAGTGACTTGCTCGAGCTGGTACAAGTGCATGCATGCCCTGCTCGTGAACTCTGCCCACACGGCAGCATCCATGCCCAAGGGCCAGGTCCTATTTCCGGGCGTCCCGCAGCCCACAGGCACCGCAGGAACCTCCTCCTGCCATGTTTACTGTGGATTAGGGGCGAACCGGCAGCCTTCCTCAGGAGAGCAGACATAGTTCCAGTGGACAAAGTTACGGGGGGGGGGGGGGGGGGGGGGGGGGGGGGGGGGTAATTATAGCAGGGTGCGTCGGGCGCCAAGATAAAACTGGAGCATTATTTCGCATCGGCTGCGCATTACAGCATCGACGAGCTGAGCTTGCGTAATTCACCGGCCATTAATTTCTTACTGGCCAAAAGACAAGGTCGTACTCACAATCACTGTACGAAGTTCCAATACAGAACACTTATAGATCAAAAACAGGATAACATTATCTCTTTAAGTCTAACGTTCTAGCAAAGGAACACTAAAGCCACTGTAGAATGGAGGGCTGTAAGATATGTTGTTGTCCTGATGGCATTTATGAGGGCATAATCAACAACAATATACTTCTTTTAACTGTAAATTTGCCCCCAAAAAGGTTATACTATGATCACAATATTGCAACTGATCAATTGGAATACATACATAGCAGGTTAATGAGTTATAACACTGAGCTAGGATATGCAGCTTGGGTCCTAGTAAACCAAGTGAAAAGAGGGACTTTCATTGGCAGACCTCTTAAAGAACTTATATAAGTCGCTCTGGATAAGAGCGGCTGCCACATGCTGTAACTGTAAATATGTAACTCCAGCCAGACTGGGCAGAAAGTGGTGTGGACTGTGGCTGTGCTTGAAATGCGCCCTGAACAAATCACCTACAGTGACACAATCACACATGATTGTTGCTCTGTTTTTGCCTTAAATTGGTTAATTTAGGGAAGAAGAAGAAAAAAAAGGTGCCACCCATATGGTGGTTCCCACCCACATCTTCACACAATTTATACTATGTGGTGCTAAAGACCAATGGCAAAGCACAAAAAGCCAAGCAAACAATCGTGCCGCGCCTTATTTCTGCAGGACGCGTCCGACCAATATACCAGCGTCCGGCTCTGCAAGCAACAGTGTCCTGAGTCACTGCGCTAAGTTCTAGTATGAATTTTTGCGGGACTGTGCGACACCGTGGGCCTACCTTGATGGATGAGGGGGCGTACAGCATGTCCTCCAGTGTGAAGTGGCAGCAGCGGTTCAGGTTCTCCCGGCAGAAGTCCTGCACCACCTGCAGATTGCTCAGGCTGTCCGCCAGAGACATGGTCTCCTTCAGCCAGATGTCTGGGGACGGCAGAACCAAACGGGTCCTGGCTGGATTAATGGGGTTCACACCAGGGACTTTTAACCCAGCCTCCAGCCTCCAGCAGGCCATCCATAGGTTAAATGGGGAGATACAATGAGCCAATCTCATTTGCTCTGTAGGCTTTTAATAGCTGCCCATTGTGTCCTGCTTATCAAGCCTCTCCTCTCCCCCTTGATCATTTGACTAATTTGATTTGGCCTGAGTGAATTAGGGGCCATTTAGAGACGAAAGACACGTCAAAGAGCCAGGTCGCCAGACGAGATTATCTAGACTCACCTCGGTGTGTCTACTAAAAACAGAAAGAAGTGAAACGATGCACAGGAAGACAAAGAGCTACAAGGTGACATTCTGCGAAAGGAAATACCTGGAGGCACATGACTGCTGACAACGCACCTTCCAGCCTGACGATGTCGGGGCAGTAGAAGTGCAGCAGCGCGGCCAGGGCGCAGCCGTCCGTACAGTCCTTCAGGAGGTTGTCCACCGGGGGGATCCACGGCTCCATTTTGGGCAGAGCCTGCTCCTTCCTGTACCTCGCCTGTGATGCAATAAACCAAATGTCTTCATTCCCTCGCACTTTAATCAGAAACTCACACACAGGCACATACCAGTGAGGGCTAGAGCTACATTTGATGGAAATGTGACAATATGCAACTCCCGGGAAGTGCTATGGATTTTGTGGGGGGGCTAAATTGAGCACCGTTTTAATGATTAAAAATCTCCATTTCAGTTGGAGAGGAGGCCGGCTGCTCTGATGGCCATGGATACGTGGACAGAGATATGATATTCTTTCCGAATATTCTTGTTCTGATCATTCTGATTCTGGCACCTACATTGAACATTTAATGGCCCTGAAACCAGCTTCAAATTTTTTGTAAACAGTGGTGGGCGATACGACGATATAAGATCGTGAAGAAGATCTATGTGTTGAGGATCTGCCGAAGCAGAGAGGTCGTAATATTGTCTATATAGACTACATTCTATCTATCAACTGCAGTTGTATGCGCTTTTTACATTTTATTCCTCTATTTGCTAGTCTGCTTAATAGAAACAATGCTCAACCAACCCCAGTCATGCGCTGCGAGGTCACGGGGTCACAGCGGGGTCGAAGAGCGACAGTTCTGCCACACGAGACGCCGACCTCGCCCTTACCCCTGGCCGCTCTGGTTCTCAACGTGATAGTAAAACTTGCTCAAAAGTACTGCCACAGTATTGCACATATATATACTTTAAGGGGCAGTAGTGGCCTAGTGGTTGAGGAAGCGGCCCCGTAATCAGAAGGTTCGAATCCCGATCCGCCAAGGTTCCACTGAGGTGTCATGGCTGCCCACTGCTCACCAAGGGTGATGGTTAAAAGCAGAGGACACATTTCACTGTCAAGTCAGGTATGATTCAGTAATAGAATTCTGGAATAATTCAGTAATGGTTTAGGAATTGCATTAGTTATTCAGAGGAGCTATTTTTATTATTTACCAAGTCTTATGTATTGCTTGAAACTGACTTGTTCTTGGTGGTATTTTGTTCTGAAGTAACATTAACACAGCTTTAAAAAACAAACCTTTAAATAAGCATGATTAAATTGTGTTCAGAAAAGTTCCTTTTTACAAAGGAAAATATCTATAGTTTCAAATCAATGTAAGAATTGACGTGAAATCAAAATTGTGATTTGATGTAATATTTTTGGTATAATATTTTTGCCATATCGCCCACCCCTAAAAAATACCAGTTAGAATTAGCTAAAATCTCTCCACGTAACCACAGCTGATAACAGACAAATGCATGAACGGGGAGTGGAGGGGGACACAAAACACTCAGGCAACAAACTTACAGGAACCAGTTTCCAATACCATTTGGTTGGAGACTTCAGCAGGTCCAACAAACAAACAAACAGACAAAACAAAGACACCGGTGCGAGTCAGAAGTTAGTAACAGTTAGGAACTGAAGGCGTGTCCCACCTGAGAAAGATGTGGATGGGAGCTGCTGTGATCAGTTTTCCTTTGATGTCAAGTGAACAATAAGAGCCTTTATCGTAACATGACAACGGCAGCAGCGCCCCTCTCTAGAGGGGTGAAGCCGCCACGTTTTTTGGGTTTTTTTTTCGCGAACACAGAGGCTGACCGTGATGGTGTAGAGAGACTGGGATTACAAACAAACATGGCATCATTTACAGTCAAATAAAGACAAAAAAACGGATTGAATTATGAAACATGAAACAGGGATTATATTAATAACAGTGATCGCACTTTCAAATAAAGCATCATCAAATTCATTTTAGATTTTTTTATAGTATTATAGCATCATTAATGAACCACTTGACAGTGTTGCTAGGTCTGCTCATAAGAATTGTTGTATGATCAATTATAAATGTAAAAATATTATTTGATCATTTTCAAAAAATTTATTATTATGATTTTTTAAATTATTATTATCTGCATTCCAGTTTCTTTTATATACTGTATTAGAAAAAAAAGATAAGCTTATATAATACAACTGATCTATTTATTCAGAAACACACACACACACACACACACACACACACACGTGGTGCTTTCATATGGGTTTCTTTTGAAAAGCCTAGGCACTTATTTGCACAGACCAGGTTGCTAGTCTGTCTTACATGATCTGGCAACCCTGGTGACCGCCTACATAAAAGAATAAGTGGAAACCAGGAGACTTTACGACCAGAAGAAAAAGAAGGCCCTTTGTTGCTTCAGCTTGACAGACCGAGCTGCAGAAATTCCAGAGGAGCGTTTGGGAATAAAACTCCTGAGAGCGGCTCTTGACCCAAATCGGCCGGAATTCTCCATCTCCTTAAATTACATCCAGTGACAAGGACTCCCAATTCATCCTCTAATCGCGGCTGGCACTAAAAACGGCCAAATCCTTTGAGGCTTCCACTGCGGCTTCAGACAAAATTCTCCACAATGGGATCAGGTGGGCCGCAGGTTGTGTTGGAAGCCCGCAGAGATGCAAACGACCCTCAACATCGTACCAACAGCAACGGAGGAAGAGATGGATAATGGGGCCTACTTAGCATCATTGTCAGAGAGACATTACCCAGAATGCAGAGTGTCTCTGTTGCAGCACAAATTGGTGCTCTCGCTACAAGGAGCCCCGAGCCATTATGGCAGACGGCGACATGGGACGGGCATGTCACAGCGATGTCCTCCATGTTTGTTGAGTCATGTCCCTGGGCCCACCAATTATCTTCTTGATCTTGGGGCCACGCTCCTACAAATTTCTGCCTTTTCCGTTCCATCTTTTCCCCTCCGCTGCTCAGCAGAGCTGGAAAACAGAGCCAGTCAGTCGCTCTGAGTGAATCGTGGTTCTGATGACCGTAGCACATCTGTCCACGGAGAGTACAGATCAAAAAGGATCAAGAGAAAAAAAATGTCATAAAGGCTGTCACATTTGGGGGCAGCCAGTTCCTGAGCTCAGGTCAGACTCAAGTCATTTTGCAGCCTCTGCATCCCATCAATCCCTCCGCCCAGCCATCCATCCATCCATGTCGTCCCTGCTAGATAATAATGGACAATATTCCAGAAACTTGCCAGCTTGAATCCCGAACAGTCAATGAGCCACAGAGCAAACCACACACACTGCTCCATGGGTGCAGAGGACCCATTTCCTTATGTGCACCGTGTGCTGTGCTGTGACAGTCACTTTCACTTTTTCACAGCAGCTGCTATTTTGTTGGTTTTACGTGACGCATTGCGTATTTATAGTCTCCCAACCAGGGATAAGATAAAACGAGATATTGCAAGACGGTACAAATCTTTTACTCTTCCCGTGCCGATTAAAGATTTAAGCCAGGAAGTTTCCATAAAACAGCTCCAGACAACTTTCCCTGCTAAGTCTCAGTTCAAAAGGGTTAATGAAACGAACAGAAGTTACTTCCAACCAGCAGGGTGTTTGATTCATATCCTCGTGTTAGTAAAAGTAATTACGAGGTTGTGTCACCGATCTAGAGTGGATGCGCTGATCCAGGATCAGACAGGACTGTGTGATAAACGCACCGCAGTAATCATGAGCTAGACAGTAAAGCCCAGGTCAGGAGGAGAGGGCGAAGATTAAGGCCAACTGCTTTTTTGGTTTTTGCTGCTGCTGCAGATTCTGCAACTGTAGTAAAGCAGTGGTTCAGCGAGATTTGATTTACAGCAGGAGTGAGGGAGTCCATCAGATCTGAACCAGCCTGGTGCAGAGAGAGAGAGATGGGGCTCAGCCTGCTCTGCACACTGACGCCTCACATTAATGTCACACACAATACCACAGGGCAGGGCGTCTGTGTGTGTGTGCGTGCACGCAAAAGACATACAGCTCTCAGGAGAGGACGTTCCTGCTCTCTCTCTCTCTCGCCTTCTATCGGCTGCTGTGCTGGCCTTGAGTGGGCCAGATGGGGCAGGGATGTTCTGGGAGGACTTGGGAATAATAGGATCGGGAGAGGGGATTGCTGGGTGGCCATGGTTCCACGTCAAAAAAACAAACAAAAAAAAAAAATGGTGTCACTCTGCGCAAAGAATGCAGTGTCAGGGTAAAGAAAAGAAAAACAGAAAAAAACACCTCGACCAGAGTATCTATTAGAAAGGTGCCCGAGGCGCCGTGACTCATCGCCAGGCCACCGAAACAACAACGTGTCACAACTCATTACCAGCCCCGGCACAACTGCAACTCATGCTGAGCCTGCACCTGGAACGCTGACTTCTGATTTCAGAACTGCATATTAAGCTTTCATTAAATAATAAAATTTTAAAAACTACACGCTGTCATGGCAGCTGACGCACAAGGATAAATGCACTTTCAACGTAAATGAAGTCAATGCACCGTTCAAAACGGTCATGACTACAGGGAACCGTGTGTGAACAGACTTTTAAAGATCCTGATGAAACCCCACAAAAAAATATCTGCAATGAGGTCACGTTTTAGAATATATACCATTTCAACATTTATTAATTTATATTTTAATTTGAATCATTTAAATAAACTATGAATCTATTACAACTGGCAACGTTCTAGGTTCTGTACAATGGTTCCTTACCTTCGGACCCTCTGAAGGCTCAGCGCTCTGCTTCTCTCTCCTTCTCTGCTCCTGCGTGATGATGTCCTTCAAATATTCGTTCACCTTGACGGAGAGACGCAAT
The DNA here is from genome assembly GCF_900700375.1 of Denticeps clupeoides. Classification (NCBI taxonomy): domain Eukaryota; kingdom Metazoa; phylum Chordata; class Actinopteri; order Clupeiformes; family Denticipitidae; genus Denticeps; species Denticeps clupeoides. Next base: position 15,478,567 of record NC_041725.1, read on the forward strand.
AGCACATGACACCATCCATCACAAGCGCCCATTATTACCTCACAAGCCTGAATCAAAGGGATTTTTCAATTTAGAAGATCCCATTTCATCATGTGACCCAAATCAATGGAGTTCACCTATTAACAGATAAAGAAAATCTGCTGCAAAGAAAAAAAGATATTTTAAATAAGGCTAAAGGGAGGAAAATCCCCAGGAAATCCTCTTTGTAAGGTCTTACGACCAGAAGCTACAGATTCCCTGGGGTGGCCTCTTACTCTGTTCACCCATTACACTGGCCGGCCTTCAATCCAGCAGTATATAATCTCGAGTGAGACTATGTGTGTGTGTGTGTACACACACTGAGAGACGAAGGCCATACTAAATCACCGTTGCAATAACTCAGTTATTAAGTAATTCACCAAAGACAATCACTGCCCTAGAATTTAGGAAATAAAAACACTTCAGCGTCCACGTACAGAATGCAGCATCTATGGACCGATGCAGAACCATCCAAGAAGGCTGTAGGGTTTGTACATTAACCGCTCCTGATTGGGTATGTAGGGACTATTCTGATTCGTTGCAGCTAACAGGGTACACAGGTCAGCAAGGGTGAAAGTTCAACTCTACTTCTGGTCTCTTTCGCAAGTCTCCCTCCACTCCGAAGCCAGAGTTAAACTAATCGCCGAAGCTCCGGATACCTTATTGATCCAGCTGGTGATCGCGTCCTCCGTGTCGCAGGGCACGTCACCGTCAGGGTACACGGTGCAGTACTGCTTCACGGACGCCACCACCTTCTCCACGCTCACCGTCTCCACCGTGTACGCCGTCATCAGTGCGTCGATCAACGCCAAGTGAGCGCTCTGCAACAAGCAAGGAATAAAGCAAGATGCCGCGGCCATTCAAATCGTAATCGGGTGGCGGACTGGACATGGCAAGCAGCACAACTTAATATTTCGTCATGAACCCTTCTTCTTTGGGAGGAAGGAACAACACAGTTCTCCATTCGCAGCCTGCCGTAGTTGCCGTGGAAACAGTTGAGTCAGTCCCCTGTTGCTTGACCCAATTATCTGCATCTCCACAAAGAATGGAGGGTCTTGGGGACCTTCTGACAATAACGCGGGAGACCCTCTACATACGCCAGACAACGCTGGGCTTTCTTGAGAGGAACGCACAAGAGTAGAAAAAAAAAAAAAAAAAAAAAAGAGGGAGAGCTGCAGATTCTCCTCACATTCTGAATCCTTCCAGCTCTGAAAATGTCATTAAGAAGGACAAATCTACAGATGGAAAATCTGCAGTCACAAGTTGAGTCAAATCACGAAGGCCGATGCAAACAGAAAGCCCACTTAGGCTAATTGAAATAATCCAGAAATAATCCGTCTGGTTTACGCAGTTGTGCGTGAGATAATGTGTACATGCCGCTCCACATTTTCACCACATGCAGTCAATAAAACTGCAAAAAGGCAAATGTGTGCACACTACCACGACAGACTCCATATTTCTAGACCCGAGCTGCTTGAAATGTTGTAAAAAAAAAAAAATAGCAAAGATAATATAATATATAATATAAAGTGAAGTGATTGTCCCATGTGATACACAGCAGCACAGCACACAGTGCACAAAGTGAAATTTGTCCTCTGCATTTAACCCATCACCCTTGGTGAGCAGTGAGCAGCCATGAGAGGCGCCCGGGGAGCAGTGTGTGGGGACGGTGCTTTGCTCAGTGGCACCTCAGTGGCACCTTGGCGGATCGGGATTCGAACCGGCAACCTTCTGATTACGGGGCCGCTTCCTTAACCGCTAGGCCACCACTGCCCCCTCAGAAAGAGAAGACACCTTCTCTTAGGCAGCGTCTTAGGCAGCGACTGGTATCGACCTTGCTTCTGTACAAAAATGAAGAATGTTGCAAGAAGTAATGATGTATTACGGCCCAAGCTAATAAATGAATGGATTTTAATTCAATACTGATGAGTCTGTGACACACCCCCGATGTGGTTTCATTGTTCCCATTCCCGTCTCCGGAAGAGCGTCTGACCAACGAGGAAGAAACGAGCGACCCAGCGGATAATTAAGAGGCTTTCCGTCCTGCCAGCTCCACACCCAAACAGCTCAGTTAATAACACACACCGCACCGACCCCAATTCATCCAGTCGCGTGAGGAGGCACCAGCGCATTAGTCTTCAGACGCACCAATAATTACGACCAACCTCGGAATGATTAACGACCAGTCCACCATCGTTACGGCAAACAGCAAACGGCAATAGCACAGATCATTTAGAAAAACGGGGTCCTGGGGGGGAGAGAGTTGGGACGACGGAACGAGATAGAGATGGATAAGTCATGTTTGGTGAACAGGTCCCGTGGTAGGAACATTTCTATGGCAATGCGGTGCGGTGCAGAGACAAGATAACGTCTCTTGTTCCTGGGCTCCCTGGTCCACCTCACATTAGCAGAAGTTCCAGCTGCCCCCACACAAACTCATTCCACACTATTCCAGGGCCGTAAAAATCACACCAGGGATTAACAGCAGCCTGGCCTTTAGGAATTAAACCTGCATTATTCCAGAGCGATTTAAAATCAGTAGCTACAGGGACAGTTTGACAAGTGATGTTTGACCCTGTGACTTTGTGGTATTCTGGTTAATAGGAGTGTGTATTGCCCACAACAAATGTACTTCTGTATTTCTAGATTTATATACAGATTTGTATATATGGTTTTCTTTTCTTGCACTGTTTTAAGGTCGGACATTGCAATAAGCATTTCACTGCATGTGACAAATAAAATCTGAATCTAAAGTCTGCAGAACACATCAAGTGTACACACAGCCGATGAAACATCATTTCATTTTAAAACCCCTGCATTAACGCAACGTCTAAAATCACCATCCATTCTCAGGAGTAAAGCCACTGGTGAGATGCACTTGCAAACTGGGGCAAAACCGAAAATATTCGGCGTCTGACCTGTTTCCTCCGCCATCACAACACAGTTTACATCAGGGTGCATCGCTCGGATGCATCTGGTACACAGAAGCCCTGTTCTTAAGTACAGGAACTGGATGAACCATCCTTAATGAGGCCATTCTGTAGAAATTCAACACTTGCGAGCTATCTTTCAAGCTACCGTCTAGGTCCTGGCTAGCTAAAGTCAAGACGTGACAAACTTCACGGTAGACCTAAACACGGTAAGCGTTCAAGTCATTATTGCTGCTAATGTAATAGCATAAGCAGCAACATCTGGAGTTTTACAGGCCACGTGGAAGCCACGTGACTGGATCTGGCTTCTCGTCACTTTGTCCCTATAGTGGTAATGTGCTGAATCTTGGTGGCCTGTCTAAAAGCACAAGTTGGAGAACATCTCAGATCGCGGATCTGCCCGTCGGTGCAGTACTAATAACGACTGGCCTCAGCGTCTCTGTCAGGTCTGTTCTCTGAGATGGAAACACACTCCCCTTTTTAGTGCCGACTCGGGCAATTTTATTTTCACCGCACGGTCACCGCGGATCAGATTTTCCCACGACGACGAGCTGCGACAATCTTGCACGTTTGTTCCAAGACGCAACTGCAGCCATCAGGTTATGTAACATGTTGATGCCTTCACATCGCAGCAGAAGAGTCGACTGAAATTGCCTCTATTTGACAGATTTTACCGTTAATCCTCTTCCTTTAACGTTTGAGCAATATTATTCCATACTGTTCGGCACAGCCAAGTCAACAGCATCCAATAATGTGGGATCCTTAACATCCCCATGCAACTTGACATGATATGTAATATCATATTTACTACATTTTAATTCTTTATTTATTATTTAAAATAATGTGCTGGATTAAACGTTGGAGTGTCCATTCTTGTTTGTACACAAGCCGGCACTGAGGAACACATATAAGTGCGCGCACACACACACACACACACACACACACTCACACTGCATGCTGTTATGCAATATGGTCTCTTTCTGCTAGGTCTGTACCTGACCGGATTTATAGCTCTGTTTGCACGAGAGGTAATGCAGCCGTGGAAATGTTATCATGTGTCTCCGCCAAACGATTAACAATAACGGTCAAATTACGGCAACACCGGTCTCATGCAGTCATATAAAATATCCCCGACGATGGTGAAGGTTCACCTTGTTGCAGTACTGTCATTTTTTTTTTATATGCTGCCCAGCCCCAAACATTCCGGAAGGGGCTCTGGGTAAATAAATGTCTATTTGCCCGAAGGTGGAGACAGCTGGTGCAGAAAATGGCATTTCAGAGACAGAACGACATGACTGTGAGAACAATCTGGACAGTATTGTGTCAATTTCCTGTCGACCAGACAAACATGGCGACGATGTGGTGCCATTCCAATATTAATTCAATAACCTTTGGTGTTCACCTTCAGGTCAGATGTTTAAAAAAAGTCTAGTCCGTAAACCAGGAGACTACGAAATAAACAGGTGCTATGAAATAAAACATCTCAAGATGATTCAAGAAAAAAAAAAGAAGGGGGCTCCTTGACCAGAGGAATTTCGATGGGTGCCGTGCGAAAGCGCTGGGTGCGGACGAGATGCTGAGCAGGTCTGAGCAGACATATTGCTCCCTGAAAGCCTGACTTCCCCTCCCCGCCTGCGCAGGAGGTAACCGTGGCAACGCTGCGGAGAGGGGTGTGGGCGTGTGCCGACCATGCCGGCGTGACTCTGCTGGATGTCTCTTGGCAGCACAGTGTGGACACGACCGGTCTCCTCCGTCAAGCCACCCGATCTGTCCCCGGGATGTAGGAGACCAGGCGCGAACACACAGTGATGAGCAGCGGCGTGAGGAAAGGCGGAGGATGCGACCGGATATGCCAGCACTGAGCGACAGAAGCATTTAAAGTAGGAGAACGCAACAAGCACACGGCTGCACGTCTGTGTGGGAACACAGACACGCCCGGTCTGGAAGTGGGTCAACCAGCACGTCGGGCGGTGAATTATGCATCAACTTTTGTCTCCTGCTCCAGCCTACACAATCATGGCTGCGTTTTTAACGGCCAAATACGACTTTCCTCAACACAACAAGAAAGGGTCCGTAGCGTTCCTTCCTCTCCCCTCAAAAAAAACGGCAACACAAGATGGTTCGTGTGACTTTACTCCGAGACGCTTCTCAGATCACCAAGTTCAGCTTGGCACTGCCAATCAGATCACTTTACACAGTCGAGCGCAGCCACCAGCCAATCACACTGCGTGCCAGATTCCATCCATTCATCCATCCATCTGGCATTTGTAGCCCGAATTCACAGTGCCGCACCATAACTAAACAACATCATTTATATTTGTGGCATTTGGCAGACGCCCTCATCTGGAGCGACTTACAACGTGCTTTCATTAGCTGGGTTCACTAGGACCCCAACTACGAATACAAAACCTTTTATTCGCTCGGTCATAGTTTTCCTTACGTAAGAAAGTTACAAGTTGGTCTAGGTATTCTCTAAAGAGGAAGGTCTTTAAAGCTGCCGTTCGAAAATGCTCAGCGACTGTGCCGTTCTGGCCTTGAGGGGACGTTCATTCCACCGGAGAAGAGTCTGGCCTCGATCGGTCATTAAGGACGTTTTCTCCATCAGCCAGAACATATGAGCAGAGTCACAAAGCCACAGGCAGCTCATCCAAGCAACAATGGAAGGGTGAGCTCACTGTCGCCATGGTGATGACAGTGACAGGTTAGTCACAGCGAGATGTTCCGAATACCACAATGAAGCGGTGCTGACAGAGGCTCTCGCCTATTTATAGCACGCGGCACGAGGAGCACAAAACAACTTGTGACGCTTCGCTTTAATTGGGCTGATTTATCACTGTAATGGCAACAGGCGTATTCAAATCGGCAGAAAATGAACAGGCTCATGAAGTGATGAACACATCAACCATCGGACACCGTTTTTCAGCCACTCTGCAAGCCCATTATGGATTTTTCATGGTTTTTCTATTATTTTGGGTTTTGATGAAATGCAAACAAGGCATGACAAATATTTTATAGATTTAATTGACAATTAATACATATGAATGCATATTTTATGATAAAAGCCTCCTATCTGCCTCTGTTGATTAAAGTCAGACCATTTGCGCTCATGACATCACTCAATCTGAGCCTTTGAGCTCAGATTGTTGCCAATAGTGTATTCAAAGCTAGGTTAAAAAGATAAATAATCATATTAAAGAAATCTTGCATTGATTACCTGTTCAGACCAATGAAATAGCCCACATCCAAATCCTCCTTCAGATGCACCAATCAGTCCATATCAGTGCCTTAAACACCCCCCTCGCAGTGACCGAGCAGAAGCATCGATTAACCCTTTAGCCCACATTCAACACCTCCGCTCTTCAACATGGCCCAAACGTGCATTATTCATGGGAGAAAGCACCTTTGCTGCCCGGCTGCAGCCAAGCCACAGACTGGGTTCCCACAAATGCAATACTTGTGGTAAAGGCCTGAGATCTTCTTTGGCCCGGTCTCGGAGGCACTTTTTCTCTTCTTACGTTGTCAGATAGACCAGGATGGGGAGTCAAATGGCAAAGGGAAAGAAAGACACCAGTATTCTGTTCATGCAGACAGGGGGCAGAGGGACTTGTTTACCAACCAAAGACCAAAAAAAAACTGAAATAAAATCATGGCAAGTTCAAAATGATAAATGGCCCAGACTAACACACAAGCTACCTTCAGTCAAATGAGCTCAGAAAGGGAAGCCCCATTCAACACAGTGATGCCTTGAGAGTATACAGGTCTGGTCTCACATTTCAGCAGTATGAAAGAAGAAGAGTAACACTAATCTGAAGTAGTGCTTTATAGGGAAAAAGAAGAAATTGCTGTTGGGAGGCACACGTTTTGCGCCAAAAAATAAAAAAGTACTAATGCATGTATATTTAGGTCTGGCACAGCGCTCGGTGCTTGGAACCGTGATGTACAACGTGTGACGGAGTACGTGGGCAGGCAGCAGCTGCGGGTAGGAAACGCGTCACCGTTACTGTACGTGGGGGGAAAAAATACAATAAAGTAGAATAAATAATAAAAAAATCAAGGATGTAGTGCTTCAATACAGAGTCAAGTGGAGAGATTGTGTGAGGACCTGTGGCCTTTGCATTAGCACAGAAAACCAATCTGGCTCCACCGCTCCCAAAATAGAGTTTCCTCTGGATAATTCATGCAGAGCCGCTTCACCAAAATTTGACTGGCTCAGCAGACTCTTCGCTGGCTCTTCGCTCCCTCGCCAGGTCTGCCTGATCTTCTGAGGACACACAGAACTGCTTTCTTCCACAGGGAACTATTTTTAAAGCATCGCGAGCAACTTCGGGGAAAGTCTTGCCTGACGCTGAACAAAAATTTCCACTTCATACGGGCGAGGAAAAAAAAAAAAAAATCAAACCAAATAACGAATGCAGAGGAGGGGAGGTGGGTGGAGGCTGGGGACGCGTTAAAGCGAGGAGGTTTCCGCGCGCTCTGGAGGCTCGCCGCTGAATCTCGATGGGGATATTAAAGCACGCGCGCAAGAAGATGGACTTCTAATGACGGCCAGTGATCAGTGATGAAGCAGAGTAGAGAAGAACTGAAGTCCGGGTCACTGCGTTAGCTATGTCACAGATTCGTACGAGTTCACATGAAGCCACGGCGCAGCACAGTGCCTGCTCAGCAGGAATGAACTGGCCACTTGAAATCGTCTGTCGGCATGGACAATTTGGAGTCGCCCCTGCGCCCGACGTCCCGGGACGGGCTCTGGCAGCCACGCCCATGATTAGGAATAAGCGATTGAGTGAGTGAGTGTTCGTTATACATTTTTAGATAATGCAGGATAATGCAGGCAGAGGTGGCCTAGCGGGGGCAGTGGTGGCCAAGCGGTTAAGGAGGCAGCCCCGTAATCAGAAGGTTGCCGGTTCGAATCCCGATCCGCCAAGGTGCCACTGAGGTGCCACTGAGCAAAGCACCGTCCCCACACACTGCTCCCCGGGCGCCTGTCATGGCTGCCCACTGCTCACTCAGGGTGATGGGTTAAATGCAGAGGGCAAATTTCACTGCTGTGTATCACACGTGACGATCACTTGAAGAACACAGATAAAAGTAGGAGTGCCTGCATCAGGGACCTTGATCTGAGCCACATGGGGCTTAAAAGCGGCAATTATTTCCCAGCATCAGCATCCGCTGCTGCGCAACCTCAACCAACAAAAGAGATAAAGAGCAGAGTCCCAACAGCATGCGTGTTGGCCTGCTGCGCCGAGTAGGGAAGACCCTCCGCGACTCACGGGCTCAGGGTGTCGGCCAGAAGGGGGGTTGCGGGACTGCCGGAGAGTTTGTCACCGCCTGTAATCCCTCAGGCAGCAGAAGCTCATCTTGCACAGCGGCGGAGACGCTTAAGACTGCATCCAGCTCTCCGTAACGGAGATGCGATTACAGCCGCTGGAGGGGGCGGGGTCAATTATGTGCTTAAAGAGCTACTGCACGTGTTTGTCCATTATTCCTGTCCTAATATGGTGGTAAATTGTTATTAAGGTACAATTGTTTGCAACCCTGGTTCTGGAGGAACATCTGCCAGGACGTTTTTGCTCCAGCCCGCATATCTTCCCAATCTGCCCCGCTCATTATTAGGCAGTCAAGCACCACCTAAGCCTGGACTGAAGACTCCAGGACCAGGGTCGGGAAACGCTGCACTACAGTGTGTATTAGTTAAACGTTTAAGAAAAGACATGAAACTGCAACATTTGCTTTGTCGCTGGAGTAGCGGAAATCAGCACAATTTGAATATTCGGGCATAAATTATTACACCAGACACGTCTTGCTTCTCAGCTCGGCCGACTAAAGCCCCGAGGCACCGCAACAAACGACTTTTAATAATGAAGGCCGTCTGTGTGTTAATGACGACCTCATGTATAACGGTCTAATCAGAGCGACTGTGGCTGTGAAATTGCACAGCGTGAAGCGCGAACGGAGAGGAAGGGTGAGAGAAATGAAAAGCAGGGCCCACCATCTGGATGGGTCTCTTGCGCAGGTCCCTCTCGGTGACCAGCCTCTCCTGGTCGGTGACATACGCCTTCTGCGCCAGGGCCTGGATGACGGCGTCGTGGCCCAGCAGAGGTTTGGCGGCGTCTCTCTCCAGAACAAGGTTCCCCGCCCGGCAGTAGAGCTCGGCCGACAGCAGCAGGTTGGCTATGGGCGGCTTCAGGTGCTCCTGCTCATACTGGTCTGTGTAGAAGGGCTCGGTCAGGTCATCTGGGACACTGTCTGTGAATGAAGAACAGAATATTCTGGGTAACTGGGTATATATAAATATATTCTATATATTTTAAATACGGTGTCAAAGGGTGAGAATCATGTTTTGATTAAACTGAGCTAATCAAATGAAAATTCTTGATCAGTTCTTTCTAATAAATATGATTAAATTCTCAATAATTCATTCAATAGTTATTGAATGACACACAAATGCGTATTTAAGTATCTAGAACAAAGCACAATACAAATATAATGTATATTATCATTACGGGGTGCGTATTGGCAAAGATCTCACAATACAATATTTATTAATCTCAATATTTATCACAATGGGTCACAATATGACTATATAACAATATGTTACAGTACATATTGTACTGTGATACTGTACATATTGCAATATTCTACAGTTCACTGAAAAAAAAAAAAAAAAACAGACCTGAAATACAAGATGCTGTGTACGATCTGTGTGGATCACATTACATTCAGGCAAAACATAAAATCCAGAACCGAAATTTAGATAATATTTGTATACAAAAAATATTGATACTTGATGTCCCTGTAAAATATCATGATACATTTCTGTATGGATATTTTCTAACACCCCTAATTATCATTGTTATTGATTCAGATGGTGCCAAAAAGGCATACGTGAGTATTTATTGTAAGGTAGACGAAAACTTGTTTTGTTCACTATGTGTACTCTGTCATCTATGTGTTTACAGAAATATGTTTAACATTAAATAAATAAAGTTAGATCCAAAAATTGTGAATTATTTGTTGTTGCTCTCCTGTAAAGCTCACCCCTCAATGTGTTAAATACACCTAGTGTAAAAGGCAAAGTACTCGTATACACTAACCCCATGTTAAAGGCAGTCATTTAGGCCATTTTGTTTAAACACTGTGTTTGTGTGTGCGTCTTATTTAGATATTTATACACTTTTTTTCTTATTTAATACATAAAAATGGTCCAGGGTTCAGGGTGAAAGAAAGTGATTGTTTTTGTAATACACTGCAGCACAGCAAACGGTGACACGGTGAAATGTGTCCTCTGCATTTAACCATCACCCTTGGTGTGCAGTGGGCAGCCATGACAGGTGCCCGGGGGAGCAGTGTGTGGAGAGGGTGCTTTGCTCAGTGGCACCTCAGCGGATCGGGATTCGAACCGGCAAGGTGCTTGTGCCATTTGTTGGCTGTGAATAATGATGTATAATTATTACAGTTGTTTATTTCTGCTGCAGCGTTTCCATTATCACTGCAGGTGCTGAGATAGGAGCTCATAATAAACGTTCAAAAGCTAACGAGAATCACGCACCCACTTCGTTCCTAAATGGGATGAGAGTTATGGCTTCCGACTGCTTTCTAACACCACCCCCACACGCGAGAACGTCCACTTAATATTCAGCATCGGGGAAGCTGAATGGACCAGAAAACCGCAGTACGGAGCTTCATCCCTCTTCATTAACCCGCACAGCTAATAATAAGGTCACCTCTACAGTGCCGAGGAGGCCCGATTCACTGTTACATAAAAAACGCAACCGCTCATCTGTTCTTGTACGGTCCACAGCCATACACACGTGTGTGATCGAATTCAACTGTGGATCCGGCTTCCGTTAATTCATCTACGAGAAATGCAGACCGGCAACGGCATAGTAACACATCGCCGTGCACGGCGGAGAAAAGCCCTAAACACACTGAGAGATGGGCGTGGCTGACCTGATGAATAATGTGATCACATATGGCCGGACTTTTCACGTTGCCATGGAAACTATACAGGGCAATAGGCGGTGGATTCTAGTGTGCTAGTTGCGCGTCTCGCAAGGGGACCCTCGCAAGTCCAATCGAAGAGGGGATAAGGCGGTGAGAAAAGACACCGGGACCTGGACTCATTATTCAGCCCGCTCTGATTTATGCACCCTTCACGGAGGCAGAATCGGAGGTAAAAAGTGCAAGGCGAGGCGGCCACAAATATAACAAACCCCAAGATATTTAAAATGATCCACCTTAAAGAGATCCACCTTAAAGAACTGTGCAAAAGTTTTAGTCAGTAGTGAGACTAATTAACAAGTTTTTCATCTTCCCAACACTAGGGATTGTATAAAGGTGATTGAAAGTGGCAATAATGTTGATGTTGATGTGTAGAGATGTTCTAGAAGAACTGGGTGTCGGTCTCTCCCAACTCTGTAAACTAATGAATAATCTCCTACAAGCAAAAGACTTCACAGATGGAGAACAATATTGTACTGCTGCCCGGAGAACAACATGATATCGGACTTTCTTTCTCTGCATACATCATGTCATTGTTCTAATGAAGATTCTGCAATTTCAGGTTGCAGTTGAGGTAAGTCATTAATTGATCAACGTCTAACATTTTTTGATACGTTCACTAAATAGCCTGCAGCTTCGATAATCAGTGGTATTTTTGCTGGTTTGTATTAGTGCCTAAGACTTATACACAGTAGTGCAGGTGCCGTTTGGACAGATTCCATATTCGTACGAGCCCATATTTCATAAGACGTACGTATAAATCAAGACTTCCAACCTAAGCATCATTTATTTATGATGTTTTATTCAGACTTTAAAGGCCACAGCAAAGCCCCAAATAAAATATTCTGTGTCCTTGCCACTCCAGAAAGCAATTTGTCCTCAAATGAGCTACAAGGGAAATCATGAAAAGCAAAAACGACCAATACGGGTTCATTGTTGAGGAGAGCAAGCCTGCAAACATATTTCCCAAGTGTCGATCAACTAGATCCCCAAAAAAAAAAAAAAAAACATGTAGCTGGGCCACGTATCACTGTAAAACAAACATTGATATTTCACGTCCCTCCAATAACAGGGCTGTCACGTTAGAGCCTGTCCTTCATTTACATTACTGTTACGAGCAGAGTTGAAGAGGCCTATTCTGGTAAAACACTAAAGCTGAAACAAACAAAAAAATGAAATACACTTTAATACCGAAAGCCACATTGTGAGAAAATGTCACAAATGTAAAAAAAAAAAAACAAACAGCAAAAAAAAAAAAAAAAAAAAAAAAAAAAAAACATGTAGCTGGGCCACATATCACTGTAAAAATAGTCAATGTCACGTTTACAAAAATGTATATTTTCATGTCCCTCCAATAACAGGAGTGTCACGTCAGAGCCCATCCTTCACTTCCATTACTGTTACGAGCCGAGTTGAAGACGTCTATTCAGTCGCTCTGGATAAGGGTGTCTGATAAATGCTGTAAATGTAAAACACTAAAGCTGATAAAAAAAATGAAATACACTTTAATACCGAAAGCCACGTTGAGAAAATGACACAAATGTTAAAAAAAAACAAAAAAAAACATGTGGCTGGGCCACGTATCACTGTAAAATATTCAATGTCACGTTTACAAAAATTTATATTTTCATGTCCCTCCAATAACAGGAGTGTCACGTCAGAGCCCATCCTTCACTTCCATTACTGTTACGAGCCGAGTTGAAGACGTCTATTCTGTTAAAACACTAAAGCTGAAACAAAAAAAATTAAATACACTTTACCACCGAAAGCCACGTTGTGAGAAAATGTCACAAATGTCAAAAATAAATAAATAAACAAACAAACAAACAAACTAATAAATAAATAACTAGGCAAACGATGGTAGATGTTAGTTACCGTTCCCCGCTCTGCCGCATGGCTATAAAACCACGGAAGGAACGTAACGGCCCTAATCACAGCAGCGCGGCGCTTGGTCTCCGTTCCCCTTCTTTCAGATTAGTGCTCCACAGATGCGCCGATAGCTTCCTTCTGATTGTTATTATGCCATTTGGAGGAACTGCCCCAGTTTGCTGCCGTGTGATTCATTCTTGCGGTTTGCCTCGCACAGGCGATTCAAACTCTGGGCAGCATTCGTATGATTCACAGCGGGGTCCATCGAGAAGATCAATAATAATAATAAAGTGAAGTGATTGTCACATGTGATACACAGCAGCACAGCACACGGCGCACACAGTGAAATTTGTCCTCTGCATTTAACCCATCACCCTGAGTGAGCAGTGGGCGGCCATGACAGGCGCCCGGGGAGCAGTGTGTGGGGACGGTGTTTTGCTCAGTGGCACCTCAGTAGCGGACTTGGCGGTTCGGGATTCGAACCGGCAACCTTCTGATTACAGGGCCGCTTCCTTAACCGCTAGGCCACCACTGGCCCATCAGAAACCCGAACACATTTTACCTGTCAAGACGTACGAACGCCGCATCAGTGTTCGTAATGCGTGAGTGAGCGAGGCCCTGCAGATGAGACAGGGCCTGCGAATCTGGACTCCGTGGGGCCCGATCCATCCGACACGTTACATCACGCCAACCCACAGACTGATGAAGGGGGTCACCGCGTCCGCACGGTCAATCACGTCGATCTGGCTAACGCGCTGTTGCGGCTATCCGCTGTGCCACAGGACTCCGAGCCAGTGCAATGACGACCACTTGCCGAAGCCCGGCCACACTTGCTCCCGAACGCATCTCATCTGCAATCGTTTCGCCTGTGGGTGCAATTGTACGACTGGTTGGGCGGGAGTAGCCTATGAATCAGAAGACCCAGGTTCAAATCCCGCTTACTACCATTGTGTCCCTGAGCAAGACACTTAACCCTAAGTTGCTCCGGGCTGTCCCTGTCACTACTGATTGTAAGTCACTCTGGATAAGGGCGTCTGGTAAATGCTGTAAATGTAAATGGTCGGATGGGGATTCTGGAAGCAGCATCACCTGAGATCGGACCCTGTACAACCGGGTGGATGTGATGGGAGACCGTCGGGCAGAAGAACAAGAGAAGGCGCCACCTACCTGTCCCAAAGGCTCTGGCCAGCAGCCACGTGAGGCTGGAGCAGATTTTGGCCCTATTAAAATCATAGTGCTCGAAAGGCTCGACCGCCGGGACAATGAGAGTCTTTTTTATTTCTTTCGCTTCGGCCAGATCGCCCATTTTTGTCAAATCTCTTTTGTTTAAATCTCAGGCGTAAACGCGTCTATTCCAAGCTGTAGCTGGGAGCCGGAGATGGGGGGGGGTGGTGGTGGCTGCGATTCAAAAGCTTGCCGATGACATCCCCACCGATGGAATTCGATGCAGAATTTAGTATTTAATATCGCGATCCCGGTTTAAAGCAGGCGGAGGTGTGCATAGTCGTAAAAAGAGCGTCGTCTACGTGTGGCTTCGGCACAGAAAAAAAAAGAATAGACAGAAATCAATCCAGCAGCGAGGGCACGTCCGTGTCCATTTCATCCATTCTGCACAACCTGGATTCCCAATGAACGCCCGCGATTCGGACTCGAGGTGAAAAGCGACATATTCCTTTCAGGGTGGGGGGGAGGCGACGGCTTCCGAGGCCCTTTGTCCTCAGCGCGGTCCCGTCTCGCTCCTTCCACGGCCGCACACTTCCATCTGGATATCGGCGGCGTTCCCTCCTGTGCACTTCTCCTCTCTGCGGTTCCCCTGCCGCACTGTGTGCGCCGCGACAGGCCGGCGGCAGTGCGCATGCGCGCTCCGCCCGGCTCCGACAACAGGGCAGCGGATTTCGGATCGACCGCACGCCGTTCTCCGCTCTACTGTTCACAGATTTTTTTTAAACTAGGTAAAAAAAAAAACAAGAAAAAAAAAAAAAAAAAAACGAGGGTGACTCAGATTTAATTATCAAAGGCTGTATATTGCATGGAATTAACTTCGCTCGGTAAAAAAGGAGAGAAATACGTTTTAACTACGAACCGCCTATTTTTCTCCGCTGAATTTACATCCAAATTCGAATTTTATTTGTCACATACATAGTCACACACGGTATGCTATTCAGTGAAATGCTTTAGCGACTCCTACTGACCAGAGTGTTGCAAATATTGCAAGTATACAATGAGCCAATATGCAAATATTACACTTTTATGTCTTTAACATAAACCATAAAATGTGTGTAACAGGTAGGGTGAAGGTGTGCAAATGAGTGAAGTCAAAGTATAAAGAGAAAATTTAAAAAAAGTAAAAACATTTGTGCAAGAGTAAAAAGAGTAAAGAGTTTGTGCAAAAATTCTGGGGGGGATTGAGTACAGAAGTGATTGAAAGTGAAGTGCTGGAGTGTATTGGAGTTCCATTAAGTGTTGTGATTGTTGAGAGCTCGTTAAGTTAATTTATTAAGTTAAGTTCAATTTAACTTAAGTTAACGTATCATTAAGTTAAATGATCCAGATTTATGGTACATTTTCGCTGTTTATGGCTCAACGACAAACTTTATCAAAAATCGGCGACGAAAAGGGGGACTGGGGAAACTACAATACCCACCATGCAACACGCACATGACGCAATATACATGAGACGTCCGACGCGATGGCAAAAGTGGCGTATTGGGCGTCCAAGTATTTTGGTGTTTTTCGGATTGTTTAAGCAGTTTTAAGATTAACGCTGCAGGGTGTATTACAGTTTAACAGCGTCTGCATTGGGATGATTCTGCCCGGTCAGGTGCAAGATGTTTATGCCAAGATCGCTGAAGGTAAAGCAGGCGACAGAAAGCCCTCATCTTGCGAAGAAATGCAAAGTAGGAGAAGGCGAGGAGACGCGAATCCAGAGTCCTTCCACGGCTGACGCTCCTTCAGATCCCACCTGCGCGGAGAACTTGGACGAAACAACGACACTCGCACGGGCAGAGCCTTGCAGCAGCGCTCATGGCGAGGGCGCAGGAGGCTCTCCGGACCGCCAGCAGGAGTCGAGTTTGCATGCAGATGAGGGTGCAGAGGAAGACGAGGAGCCAGTGAAGTCCTTTAAGAAGAACCAGAGGTGGCCAGAACCCGGAGAGCCCGCGTGTGTCATGTGCGGCCGCTACGGCGAGTACATCTGCGACAGCACCGACAACGACGTGTGCAGCCTGGAGTGCAAGGCGAGGCACCTGGCCAGCATGGGGATCGAACCGGCGTCTCTCGGCGGCGCCGCCGTCCCCACGAGGCAGGAACGGGAGTACCGCTACCAGGAGGACGGGTTCATCTCGGCCCTCCGGGAGGAGCAGGTCGAGCGCGTAAAACGGGAGCTCGGGGTCGTGACCGAGGGCCAGGACGTGCCCAGGCCCGTCATTGAGTTCGCGCACTGCCACTTCCCGCCCGCCCTCGGCGCCAACCTGAGCCGAGCTGGATACGAGGCGCCCACCCCGGTCCAGATGCAGATGGTGCCCGTGGGCTTGACGGGGAGGGACGTGATCGCCAGCGCGGACACCGGGTCCGGGAAGACCGTGGCGTTCCTCCTGCCGGCGGTGGTGCGCGCCCTGGAGGTAACGCTTTACCCGATTACCTATAATAATTCGATCAAGTCATGAGGTCTACAGGTATTAGTTCACTTCCTGAGGGGTTGCTGAGAGATTGATTTTTATAACCCAATTATTATTGAGTTTCATTGTAATGAAGCAAAATGAATTTATATTATGTTGATTCTAACCCAGTTTTTGACACCAACTGAAGCACCTTTTATTCCAAGATTCTGGCTTTAGAGCAGTAAGGATTTCAGCAGAAATTTATGAGTCTCCCTTATCCAGAGCGACTTACAATCGGTAGTTACAGGGACAGTCCCCCTGGAGACACTCAGGGTTAAATGTCTTGCTCAGGGACACAATGGTTGTAAGTGGGGTTTGGGGGGGTCTTCTGGTTCAGCCATTGTCAATTTCTCTGTTGAGGACTTGGTTTGCTGTGAGACAGGCAGCTGCCGTGCCCAGACCAGTAAGCCTCATCCTGACCCCGACGCGGGAGCTGGCCATCCAGATCGAGAGGCAGGCAAAGGAGCTGGTGATGGGGCTTCCCAACATGAGGACCGCTCTTCTGGTCGGAGGGATGCCCATGCCTCCACAGCTCCACCGACTCAAGCAGAACATCAAGGTATGCATAAGCGCATGATAAGTCAGAAGTTGAGCATTTTTTTGCATAACAAACATGTAGTTTTATCCTTTTGTAGATGATTATAGCTACCCCCGGGCGTCTCCTGGAGGTATTAAAACAGAAGGCAGTGCATCTTGATGGCATCAAGGTCGTGGTGGTCGATGAGGTATGTCATTGTCATAAATCTGGTAGCTACTGTTTTCAAATCAATAAACAGTAACTGCACACCAATTATCATGCCTTCTTATGTCAACAACATGTAACCTGCCAAAAAGGCACTGACCAGTTCTGCGCTTCCCTCGTACTTCCAGGCGGACACCATGTTGAAAATGGGCTTCCAGGAGCAGGTCCTAGATGTTTTGGAGCAAGTCCCAAAGGACCACCAGACTCTCCTAACGTCTGCCACGATACCAACAGGCATCGAACAGCTGGCCGCACGGCTCACCCTGGACCCCGTCCGCATTACGATCGGGGAGAAAAACCAACCCTGCGCCAACGTCCGGCAGATAGTGCTCTGGGTAGAGGAGCCGTCGAAGAAAAAGAAATTGTTTGAAATTTTGAGTGTAGGTATTAAACTACAGAAGAAAATGTAAAATAAATAAATTCACTGGACAAAATGGCTCTGTGGACCCTATTTAGGCATCTGTCACACAAACGGCTCCACTCAGACCCATTTTCAAATCAAATCCCCTATAAATGAATGTGTGCATTGGTATTTCAAAAAACAAAACCAAAAAGTGTATTCAACCATGTGCGTGTACAGTTTGTGACCCCTACTGTATCCTCCGTAGGACAGGAAACTGTACCAGCCGCCCGTGGTGGTTTTTGTAGACTGTAAGCTTGGCGCAGACCTGCTCTGTGAGGCTGTAGAGAAGGTGCTGGGCCTTAAAACTGTGGCTATTCATTCAGACAAGAGCCAGCATGAACGCAACAGGATCCTGCAGGTGAGCACGCTATTCATTCATGTCACAATGCTGGTATTAAATATGAAATGAGCAAGTTTTTTTTTTTTTAAGGGCCTACTTGAAGGAGAATTTGAAGTGGTAGTCAGCACAGGTGTACTGGGCAGAGGGCTGGACCTGGTTAATGTAAAACTGGTGGTAAACTTTGACATGCCAGCCAACATGGATGAATATGTCCATCAGGTACAATTTTTTTCCGAAATTACTAGGTGCATATTGAAAGTATTGTTGAGTGACTGACTTACCTTGTGTGCCTGATTTGGTAAATGCATTCGCTTCCAGATTGGTAGAGCAGGACGGCTGGGCCACAGAGGGACGGCAATAACGTTCCTCAACAACAACCATAAAAGGCTGTTTCTGCAGGTGGTGAGCCGGGTCAAGCCAACAGGGTCCCAGTTACCACCACAGCTCCTCAACTCCCCTTTCCTCCACGATCAACAGAGACGGGAGAAACAACAGAGGAAAGAAGAAACCGTCATCACAAAGGAGAACATTCTTGATATGATCCGAAAACATGACAAGCGAAATACGAAGAAGTGACCAACCACTAATGTAATGACTAGCAATATCAGTTTTTTTGTATGGAAATAAAATGTTTTTGAATCAATGTAGCCTCTTCAGCTGTTCAATAAGAAACGTTCACGTTCATCCTTGTGTGACATTTCAATTGGAAGATTTATGTTTTTAAATGTTTGGTAAGGTTTCCATCTAGCGGTAGATCGCATCACTGCAGCACTCAACAGCGGGGTTCAGTGCTGACGTCACCACGACTGTACGTCATAGTGGGCGTTGTGAATCACTTACCATGATCCGGATCTGTGAGTCAATTGAATTGAATCATGTGGCTATAACTGCTTTCAGAGTCGAATTGACATCATGACTAATACACCGTTTACTACACGACCCTCACAAATCTACACTATATGACGTGCTCCCTAGAAAAGTAAGCAAGCATTTGGTTTATTATAAGTGGGGGGAATTATGATTTACCTTAAACCCCGACATCGCGCACATTTCAAGAACTGTTTTTGTTCGTTAACCAAAGTGAGTCCATCAGATTGCGAACGACTCCCAGCGACCGACCAATGGCAAGAGCCTAGGGGAGTTTGAAAATAGAAGCGGAAAATGGGAAAGGAGCCGCACGTACATGCTTGGAAAGGTAGAAAAAAAACCGAGAACCATATAAACTCTTAAGCGCTTGTATGTGTGGTGTTTATTAGCGTAATTCGCAACTATGAGTTGGAACAAGGTTAATACACTTTTTGACGTTGACTGAATGAAATGGTCGGAGATTAGCTGGTTAGCATACAGCCACGGTGTCTGTCACGTACGACGTGGTTAAGTAGCCAATGTTGTTATGTATAATTTGTCACATTATATAGACATATATTCATAAATGCATTTTTTCCGTTTTGTTACCGTTTTTCAGGACATCCGAATGGTGTGTGGGATAAATAAAAAACTTGTAAAGTTGTGTTTTTAATAAGAAGCCGATCGAAAATGTCTTCCTACACGATCAAACCCCCCAGACCGCTGTACAGTCGGCATCTTCCAGCCAAAACAAACGCGCGTTTGGAGCAGCTGTCAAACCCGCAGAGCCCTGCGGGGTCGGAGGGCAGCGTCCTGCGTGACGGCGACAGATCCAGAGCGATCAACGCGACATACGACGTCGTCCCCGACCACGACGAACCCACCGGGTCCGGCACCAGGCTCACTCTGCAGAAGAGGAAAACCGTGAGCCGGCGCGCCGACGCGGAGAACCAGGCGCAGGCCCCCGAGAAAAGGCTCACTTTGAAACGGAGGACGAGGACCGCGTCCACGGGCGCTCCCGGCGCCGGGAGAGGAAACGGGGGTCCCCCGCGGCCCAAAGTCCTGTCCGAGCCGAACACCGGAGCCCCGTGGGCCGCCGCGACCGACGCGAACAACCCACCGGCCAAGTCTCCCAGGGGTCCTCCGGAGCCAGGCGGTCCGAGCAAAACCTTCTCGACCCCCACCAAGACCACGCGCTTCGGCACAATAAGCGCCAAGAAGGACGTGTTCGAGCGGCTGGCCGGGAGGGACCCGCCTCCGGGCCGCGCAGGCGCCCCGCAGGTGCGGAGAGGCGCGGCGCTAATGAGCGCGGGTCATAATGCGGGTCAGCGCTGCGCGGCCCCCGGCGGAGCCCCGTCTGCGGAGCCGCCGACCGCTGGCACGGCCGCGCAAGAGCCGCCGAAGATGGAGAACAGCGCCGTCACGGTGGCGGTCCGAGTCAGGCCGTTCAGCGGCAGGTGGGTTTGCACGGAACACCCGCACATCTGGAGCCCGTTTGCCAAATTATACACAGTACAGGCCAAAAGTTTGGACACACCTTCTAATTCAATGGGTTTTTCTTTATTTTCATGAAGATTTATGTTAGTAGATTCTCACTAAAGCCACCAAAGTTATGAATGAACACATGTGGAGTTATGTACTTAACAAAAAAGGTGAAATAATAACTGAAAACATGTTTTATATTCTAGTTTCTTTGCTCTGGTTCCTGCTTTGCACACTCTTGGCATTCTCTCGATGAGCTTCAAGAGGTCGTCACCTGAAATGCTTTTCCAACAGTCTTGAAGGAGTTCCCAGAGGTGTTTAGCACTTGTTGGTCCCTTTGCCTTCACTCTGCGGTCCAGCTCACCCCAAACCATCTTGATTGGGTTCAGGTCCGGTGACTGTGGAGGCCAGGTCTCCCCTTTTTGTTAAGTACATAATTCCACATGTGTTCATTCATAGTTTTGATGCCTTCAGTGAGAATCTACCAATGTAAATGGTCATGAAAATACATTGAATTAAAAGGTGTGTCCAAAGTTTTGGCCTGTACTGTATGATCACAAAAAGAAATTGTGACCAGAGATTGGATTTTGTATATAGGCCTATGTATTTTCTACCATCACATTTACCTGTTAGACCTGTGCACACACATCCCAAAGAAATAAGCAGTCATTATGGTGCAGATTGGGCAGAACAGTAGTCTGTTGACTCTTCAGATCAGACGTGAACCCGAGTAAGCTTAATGAGTGCTCAGTTAAATTATGATGTATGTGACTGATCTGGAGAACAAATTGGTTACGAACCCTGGTTACGAATTAGTGCAGGATCTGTATGAATATTTACTCCGGCGTTCACACGACATACATACTTTACCAAAGAGATACAACGAGTTAAGTGTTACGTTTTCTTACTGTCTTTTTATGATTTACCATTTGCTCGTCCCCAGAGAGAAGACTGAGGATGCCGCCCAGGTCGTCTTTGTGGACAACCAGGAGACGGTTGTCCGTCACCCAGATTCTAAGCAGTACACCTTTTCTTTTAATTTCTCTTTCTGTTCCGTTGACAAGGCCGATCCAAATTTTGCCAGTCAGCAGCAGGTGTATGAAAGGTTGGCATTACCCCTTTTGGAAAGAGCTTTCGAAGGATTCAACACTTGCCTGTTTGCCTATGGACAAACTGGATCTGGAAAGTCATACACGTATGCATTGTTTAATTTTACAATTCATATATATATATGAATGTATATTAGTATTATGAATGAATGTATATTAGGTTATTTAGACTAGAAAACTGTTTTACTTGAACGTACCTATTTACTCTTATAGGATGATGGGATATGGAGAAGAGGTTGGCGTAATACCCAGATTTTGTGAGGATCTTTTTTCCAGGTTGTCCAGAAGTGAAGTTAAAGAAGTAAGTGGTGTAACTGAGAGACTGTGCTTAGTTGTAGTAGTTGGACCTTATTATTTGAGTTAATTCTTTTGTTGTTGAATTGCAGACCACATTTCATTTGGAAATGAGTTACTTTGAGATCTACAATGAGAAAATTCATGACTTGCTCGTTGTGAATGACCAAAACCAGAAAAAGTTACCAGTGAGTATAATAAATCAGCTTTGGTATGAAGAACAATTATGAAAAGCATGAAACGTTAGTTCAAACCATTTAATATATTTTTTTTAAGCTCCGTGTTCGGGAACATCCAGTTCATGGTCCCTATGTTGCAGAGCTATCAACGTAAGAGAACTTATGTGCCATTGCGTTGTTCAGGGTAATTCAGATTTATGTTTAACAATTTTATATAGTTATTAAAATATGTATGAAAAAATTATTTGTTTGCAGGAATGTTGTGAGCTGTTATGCTGATATCCAGGTACGTTAAAATAAAACTGCAGTATTTATTAGTTTATCATAAGCAATTAAGTAGTTAGTTTTGCTAGTCAGATTTTAATTAATAAAAACATTTTTTTACTACATTATTATCAATTGCTCTAGGGGTGGCTTGAGCTTGGAAACAAACAACGGGCTACTGCAGCTACCGGCATGAATGACAAGAGCTCCAGGTCCCACTCTGTCTTCACTCTGGTCATGACACAGACCAAGGTGATAAAGAGTTTACACAAGTGGCTGATATGCTTCAAGATCCTGCATTTTAAATACTGAGAATAGGTTGTTTAAGTGTATTGCTCTCTTGCCCCTGTTTGTTCAGACTGAAAGTGTGGAAGGAGAAGATCACGACCATTCAATCATCAGCAGGATAAATCTGGTAGATCTGGCTGGTAGCGAGCGCTGCTCCGCATCCCATACTGTTGGCGACCGACTAAAGGTACGAACGTCCATTATAAACACATTTATAATAACTTTTTTAGTTAATTTTACTCAGATTTGTACTTATTCAGCTTAAAGGTAATCTATTTAGAAGTTAAGTGGCTCCAAGTCCAGAATTTCAGTCATCACTTGAAACATCCAAACAACTATATTGAGAAGCTTCAATATTACTTACTTCTGGCCTGGAAAGTTGGTTTAAACCCATTTTAATCTGTGCAGGAGGGTGCCAGCATTAACAAGTCTCTGCTGACCCTGGGCAAGGTGATCTCGTCACTCTCAGAGCAGGCTCAGGCTCGGAGGAAGGTTTTCATCCCCTACAGAGAGTCTGTGCTTACATGGTAAGGACTGTAGATGTATTTGTAAGTAAGTATTTTAAACAGGTCATGGCCTACAGGGCAGTTCATGATTTTTGTATTTGAACATGATACTCTGCTCTGGCACCTGCCGGTTCTGGAAGTTTTTTTTCATCTTGTAATTTGTGTTTCCAGGCTGCTGAAAGAGAGTCTCGGTGGAAACTCGAAGACGGCCATGATAGCCACCCTCAGTCCTGCAGCCAGTAGTGTTGAGGAGAGCCTGAGCACACTGCGCTATGCCCAGCAGGCCCGCATGATTATCAACATCGCCAAGGTCAATGAAGATACCAACGCCAAGATCATCAGAGGTCAGCTCTGGCGCACTGTTCCATCTTTTTCCTCTTCTTGTCCCACGCCCACTCATCCATCATGTCTGCTTGATTTCAATTAGTTCACCATCCAGCCTTGTCCTCAGGGCTTATATATGCACTGTTATTCACCTGGAGCTAAAACTGTCACAGCAGGGTTGAGGTTGCTGGGGTGTTCTAGCAAGATTAGAAAATGTTAGCTGTGTAGCAAGTCCCTCTTTGCACGGTGATATGGGGCATAATTTATTAATTAATACCATTCTTTTTTCTTTTTTTTTTATTTATTATTTTTTTTTATAAAGACCTAAAAGCAGAGGTTGAAAAATTGAGGGCCGCCCAGATGAGCTCTCAGGGCATTGAACCAGAGAAAATTAGGCTCTTCAAGCAGGAAATCACCTCCCTAAAGACTAAGCTCAGCCAGCAGGAGAGAGAGATTGCTGAAGCTCACAGGTGATCACCATGCATCTACCTTCACCTCGTTTCCCCGATGACCATCACATAATGAAAGTAGGCCCAGTGTCATTTGTTTGGTTTACTTTCTTGTTGTCAGAGCATGGAAGGAGAAACTGGAGCACGCTGAGAGAAGGAAGCGAGAGGAGACTAAAGAACTTCAGGTAAGTGCAAACTAGAAAGGAAAGAAATTCTATCTACTTTTATTCTTACATTTTATGGTATTTATCAGACGCCCTTATCCAGAGCAACTTACAATCAGTAGTTACAGGGACAGTCCTCCTGGAGACACTCAAGTGTCGTGGTCAGGGACGCAATGGTAGTAAGTGGGGGTAGAACCTGTGACATCTGGTTCTAGGGGTTTTAGGAAATAGCAATTAGATAATAGCAATATATCATGATATTTTATGTCGATACAGGAACATCAAATATTGATTTTTTTTTTTTTGTATACAAATTTAGTCCACTGGGTGGTGCTATCGTTTTCTGTAGGGAGGTCAGCAGAGATAAGAATCTCTTGGGATCAGTATCTGACAAACCTCCTTTCCAAATTTACTCCAGCTCTGTTTTTACATTTTCAATTTAATGTATAATGTTGCAACATACAGTATCACAATATATTGTGATATAATCGTATCATGACCCGTGTCTCGTGTTTCATATCACACAGTGAGATCCTTACCAATATACACCCCTGTCTGGTTCATCTGGTTCTAATGACCCCTTCTGTGCAGCGGGCAGGTATCACTTTTAAAGTGGACAACCGGCTTCCCAACCTAGTCAACCTGAACGAGGACCCTCAGCTGTCGGAGATGCTCCTTTACATGATTAAGGAGGGGCAGACCAAGGTCGGCAGACTCAAGTCTGACTCTGCTCATGATATCCAGCTGTCGGGGACTCTCATCGCTGACCAGCACTGGTAAGGCGTTTCTGCAGTCTATTCCTTTACTTAGCGCACACACACACACAAATCCTCACAAGTCCTTTTTTTTTTTTTTGTCTCAGCGTCATTTCCAATGAGAGAGGCACAGTCAGTATCACACCCATGGAGAACGCCAAGACCTTTGTGAATGGAAACCTTTTGTCAGCGTCCACTGTCCTTCATCATGTAAGTGTAAAGACAGAGAAATGCTTGCAATCTCGTCAACATTTTCCCATATGGTGTTATATATGTACAAATACTAAAGGGCCGTGTAGAACTGATCAACATAATCCACTATAAAACAACCAAACTGTCTGCCATTCCAGGGGGACAGGGTGATCCTTGGTGGAGATCACTACTTCCGTTTTAATCACCCAAGAGAGGTGCAGAGTGGGGGTCGTGTCTCCTGCTGGTTCGGCGAAGGCCAGAGGGACTTTGAGTTCGCCAAAAACGAGCTGCTCTCGGCTCAACGGGCTCAGTGAGTTCAGTCCATCACTACACCTTTTTATTTATTTATTTATTTATTTATTTTGAACTAAGAAAAGAGAAATTCTCAACTTTTTGTCCCTTTTTAAATGTTTCCAGACTAGAAGCAGAGATCGAGGAGGCCCGACTGAAGGCAAAGGAGGAGATGATTCAAGGCATACAGGTGGCCAAGGAGGTGGCCCAGAAGGAGCTGACTGAGCAAAAGATCATTTATGAGGACCGGATAAAAGCTCTGGAGCAAGAACTTGTATGTAGATCTTTTGTGCTTTGCCATCACAAAATGTTTTATATAAGCTATCAAGCTACTGTCTAGAATAATAGCTTGTGAAGCCTGTGTCTTCTGAGTTTTTGCTTTTTTCTTTTTCCCACCCAATTAGCCTTCCATTGATTTGACTCATTGTGGTTTTGTGTCAGAGCGAGTACTTTAATAATAACACTTAAAAAAACATGCACCTCGTCCTCTTCTCTGACGTTTCTTCCTCAGGAAGAGCAAAGTCAGCGGAAGAAGCTGCAGGAGCTGGACAAGCGGAGAGTGGCCAGTGAAATGGAGGAGCTCCAGGCCGCTAAGACCTTACTGGAGCAACAAGTGCACACCCACAAAAAGCGCCTTCACTTGGAGGCCCAGGCTACCAGACAGGTGGGTTTGGGGGGCTCCATTTACCAGATTCCTTCATCTGGATGAATTATTTATGGTTCTCCTGGCATTTTTAGGCCATGGCTGACCATGTTGTTAGGCACGCTAAGATTGTTGAAGCCCTGGAAGCTGAGAAGAAGAAGATTGCAGAGGACCTGGCTGAGCAGCAGAAGAAACACATACTGAGGGAAAACCAAACACAGAAAAGTGGTTAGTTTAAATAGTTAAATAATAATTAAATAGTTTTTGTTTGTTTATTTATTTATTTATTTATTTATTTATTTGTTTGTTTGTTTATTTGTTTGTTTGTTTATTTGTTTGTTTGTTAATTTAACTAGTTAACTAGCTTTCAACTAATAACCAACCTCATTTGTTCTGTCCATGTAGTCTGTTCAGCTCCTCCACAATGGGATGCAATGAAGTTATCGCTGATGATTCAGGAGGCCAATACCATTAGTAAAAAACTGAGGAAACATACAGTCTTCAGCAGGTGTCTACGATCATTTTCTTTTTTTTTTTTCTTTTAAGCAAAATGAATAGCTTACAAAAGGTCTTATTAACTTTTATTTATTTACAGACATGAGGTATCTGACACAGGAAGTGGAGAAGGCATTGTTCAGGTTCACGTTCAGAACACCAAACTTGGCATCACCACTTTTTGGAGCTTGGAGAAGTTCCAGAGCAATCTAGCTGCCATAAGAGATCTTGACCAGGTGTGCTTGACTGCTGTCCTTACAAAATGAAGACCCAGGTTCAAACCCCACTTACTACCATTGTGTCCCTGAGCAAGACACTTAACCCTAAGTTTCTCCAGGGGGACTGTCCCCTTAATTAGTGATTGTCGCTCTGGATAAGGGCGTCTGCCAAATGCCTTCGATTTTTAAAAAAAAATTTTTTTGCATTTATCTTTTTTTTTATTTTTATCTGCAAATGTTGTAACTCATTTAAAAGTGAATAAGGGTACAAAAAACTGATCCTTCGTTCAAACATTTTTCTTCCCTGTGGAAAAATCTGATCTTGAATTTGGGGCTTATTCTACATCTGTTACTAACATCGTGCTATCAACAGAGCCACTGCTCATAAAAACTGCAATCCTAAATTCTGTTTTTAAAACGTAAAGTCAGTGTTTGCGGTTCTGAATGGCAGCACCCAACAATCCCTTTTCTAAATGTGAGCACGGCACAAAAACACAAGCAGTTAGTGCTTTTCTTATCAGAGCTGACAGATGGCTGACTGTTGTATTCTTTCAGAATGCATGCAACAAACCTGCCACTCACACAACTTTACAATGGTAGTCATTAACGGTAGAGCTTCTGGGCAAAATAAAAATCTGTAATCTGTGCACATGTGCATGCAGACTCATAGGACCCACAATATCCATATAATTTATCATGCATGTTTTTTTTTTTTTTTTTTTTTTTTTTTTTTGTATTTAAATGCTTGACATTTAAATACACTTGTGGAAAATGTAGACAGAAATGTCTAATAAAACAGCACAAAAATACTGAAAGTGAAGAAGCATGTGCAGCGGGCCTTTAAATTAATTAAAATGTTATTTTCTCAGGGAGACTGTACCTCTAAAGATGACGACGTCTTTTATGATCCCAATGATGAGTGGGAGCAAGATATATCAGCCTCTTCCAACGCCTCCTCCCTCTCCCGAAGGAGGTAATATCTCTTTCTGTCTCCTCTCTTCTCAGCTGCCAGATCCACTAGGCTAATCCTACTCATAGCTAAAATACCTGTTAATATTTTATGCTTTCCCCTCCCTTTTTTTGGAATTTATTGTGCAAATGTGCTTTGCCAGATGTGTCTGGCTCAAGGTTTGTTTGACTCTGATAATTAAGTTCAGTCCTGCTATATTACAGTGTCGTAATTCATAAAATACAGAGTGGTTCTTTTGTTCAGAAAACTATTTTCTTTTTCAGTCTATTATAGAGAGTTTCTGAGCTCTCAGGAAAGCTGAGAAAGCTAGTTTCAGCTACAATCTTAAGTCTAGACTAAAATTTTGCATAATTTTAGATGATATTTGGACATTATTATGATCCTTATCACTTTCCTCATCTCTTTCAGGAGCAGGAGTTTGCTTAAAAGCAGGAGGATTTCAGGTCGGCTCTATGAAATTCGTGTTCACCCCATTCAGAGTTTGCACAGCCCAGCCCCACAAGCTACTGGTAAAGCACTCATACCTACTGGATCGTGATGGCGAATTTGAATACCCATATGTGCTAAATGTATGTCTGAGCAGGTTGTTGTTATGAATGTCTTGGAAATTAGCTTGGAACTCAGTTGGAACGCCTCACCAGTCTGTGTGTATCTTTGTTAAGTTCCTTAGCATAATGGTAACTGTACAACAAATTAAATATATTTTTTTTCCATTGTTCTATTATAGCAGGCCTTATTGGTGTAAGTAAGGCCTCCTCCCAGAACTCCAGCCCATCAGACTCTGCTCTGCCTGGCATCTGCAAACATCTGATAGGTCAGACTGTAGCCAGACTGCGTAGTTTTCAGCACAGTGATGAGAGCGTGGCCGACAAGCTGACCTCTGACCTGCTGAGCATTAATGAGTCTGTGCGGTCCATTTCTGGACTGTATGATCACCTTGACGACAACAGCCCAGAGAACTGTAAGCCAGCGCAAACACAATGGCCTAAGATCCTGATGCTTCTGGGAAGGTTTTCTGATCTTTCTCTCAACTAATCTCTGCCCCAGTGTTTGCATGCTGTGTCGAGGCCCAGACTCATCTAGTGAAGGGGACTTCAGCGATTGAGAGAGTGGTCTTCATCACCATGTACTGGGTATCCTGCATCAAACCGAACTCCAGCACCATCTTCCAAACTGCAGAAGAGCTCAAGTCAGAAGTGAAGAAAATTGGTGGCTACTTCCAACTCCTCATTCAGGTACTACATCATAAGCAATGCATTTAAGGGGCAAATTAATAGAAAGGAGTATAATGACTTATTTTAGGGCCATCAAACAGTGAAAATAATTCATTTTATATGAACAAATTAAAACTCATTTGCATCGTGTTAATGCTTTGATGGAAAATGTCAAAGCAGTTTGTGTTCCATTAATTGTGTAAATTTACTGGATCAGCTTGTGCTTCTGATCAGGGCTGCGACTCCGAGATCTCCTCCATGGTGACTGAAGCCCAGAGTAAGATGGGCCGTTGTGTGAGCGGCGCGCTGAGGGTCATCGCCCAGCTTGCTGTACTCACGAGCACAGAGCAGCAAGTGATCGAGCTTGGCTCGGATGTTGCCGGAAAGGTCAGAGGCCAACATTCAATTCAGTTTTTTAGAAAAGGGATAAAAAACCCCCACCTGTATACAACTGAGGGCTGCCAAGCCTTGAGTTTTTGTGACTCTGTGCTCTGCCTCACCCCTAAATCCTTTTCAGCAGCCACCACTGGTCTCTCTGGTAGAAGGGACCTGCAGAGGAATACGAGGACTTTTGGAAGAGGCCCTCAGTATCTCCAATGACATGTTAAGGGAGGCACAGTTGGTGTACCCAAAAACGCAGGTAAGCTGTGGCCATCGTTGGCTGTTTCAACCGATGGATCAAACAGTGCTTCTCAGATCCCTCTTTTTCTGTTTTTATTTGTGTGTGTTAAGTTCCTGTCGTCTCTTTAGAATTTACAGAACATCAAAACAAAAATGTTGGACACCGCACACGCTCTGCAAAGCTACCTCTACTGCAATGTAACGGTAACTACCATACTTCTGTGACCCTAAGTGAAAACGGATGAAAGGCAACAAACACCCCACTCCCCTGGGTGCTACACAGTTCTTATAAAATGAAACGAGCTCTGTGCTTATCTCCTGGCTCTTGGGTACCTGGGCGTATGCAAAATGAATGCGTCGAATTGAAGTGTCATTTGTCACATGGTGGATGCCCCTGTTATCTTCGTTGTGCAAACAACCTGCTCATTGTTGAAATTTAATGTATGGGTAGGGGTTGCCCGGGGCACAGAACACTGCGCAAGGCAACACAGCACTGCACACATTTCTATTTTATTCTTGTTCTTATTAAACCAGCAGAAATAATTTTTCTGAAATACATTTGCATCCCCAGCAGCGGCGGGGTTCCAGTGAGCAGCCCGGTGAGGTGGTGGAGGCAGAATCTCAGCGTTTGTGTGAAGCCCGGAGCATGGCAGCTACTGTGTTCCGACTCAACCACGCCCTCCGGCAGCTGCACTCTTCACTTTCCAACACCCTTAGAGGTGCGGTCACCCCTCAAACACCTTCACTTAAAACCAGCATGCCTGGGGCTGTTTAGAAATAATAAAAATTGACCGTTCATCATTATGCAAATGATTTAGATACGGAATTGAAATTGCCTGATCTACACCAGGGTTCATAGAAAATAAGATGATTGGTCATCTTCACCTTGCTGTTCAACAATGATAACAAACTATTTCAGTTTCTTCTAGTATTTCACAGAATACACTGTTTGTAGGAGATGCTGATTCATTTACATTTACAGCATTTATCAGACGCCCTTATACAGAGCGACTTACAATCAGTATTACAGGGACCGTCTCCCTGGAGCAATTTAGGGTTAAGTGTCTTGCTCAGGGACACAATGGTAGTAAGTGGGATTCGAACCCGGGTCTTCTGGTTCATAGGCGATTCTTAATTGAATCCTGAATTGTTTTGCACAGGAAAAGGCGATGATGCCAGCATCAGCTGTATTCACTCCACGTCAAAGACAATTGATGACATCATCAGTGGGCTGCAGAGGTATCCTGGTGTGACTGGTGGATCGGGGCTTCAGGTCCCATGTATGAAAAACGTAATGGCCGCCCGGGACGACGTGCACTCTGCCCTACACTCGCTGGTGGCTACGTTCGAGAAGAACTTGACCGGGAAGAGGAACTCCAGAGGAAGTGAGGGTAGCATGGTCAGAGACTGGGATGGCAGCAGCCTGGCTACCTCCAGCAGTGACCCACTCCTGACCCACTGCTTCCCCAGGAGCAAGACGGTCCCTAAAATCATCTACACCCTCACGTCAGGCCCAGTGCCAGCTTCCAAGGACATACACTGGGTGTAGGGCGCAGCACTGTGTGTTCCTTACAGAATGTAGCCACCCTCTCTATTTATGGTCTTATTCATATCAATGCACATTTGTGAGTTTTGTAACCATAAATACATTTTAGATCTTTTGATAAAGCTCAAATATTGTTTTGATTTAATATGTTGTATTTACTTTTTGCTTATTGAGGAATTTGATCTTGAACTGTAAATTTGGTAATATACTTGCACTGAAATGCTATGATATGTAACTGTGCCTTCTAGAGGAACTAGAAATTTGGTTATTTTATAAAGTGTAAAAAAAAAAAAAAATACACCTGTTTGCACAGTTTTTTTTTCTTTTGACAATGACTTTTTCCAGGGCATTGAAGTCTAATCAGCGGTTTGCTTTAACCCAAACTGTGTAACACTTGTTGGATGGTACAATAAAATAATATGCATGGTCATTTTCTGTGTCTGGGTGCATGGGTAATGACATGGCACCAGGATGCCCCTTCATGTTAAGTTGAGGTCCAATTTCTTCTAAGCTTGTTCTAATCGAGCATCCACTGAATCCAATATGTTGGACTTATGTACTGGACTTTAATGCCCTGATGCCATTGTGTAATGTCAACACCGCCTGTCCACAACATCTGTATATCATGTTGCTGGAAAGTCACCAACTGTGTGTGTTACTAACGGTTAAGGAAGCGGCTCCGTAGTCAGAAGGTTGCCGGTTCGAATCCCGGTCCGCCAAGGTTCCACTGAGTAAAGCGCCGTTGATGGTTAAAAGCAGAGGACACATTTCGTTGTGTCACCATGTGCTGTGCTGCAGTGTTTCACAATGACAATCACTTCACTTTGTTTTGATGAAGTCAGACATCTAATAGAGTGCAGATGTTAGGCGGGTGGGTAAGACACTCGCCTGTGAACAAGACCCAGGTTCCAACCCCACTTACTACCATTGTGTCCCTGAGCAAGACACTTAGCCCTGAATGTCCCCTGGGGACACTGTCCCTGTCACTACTGGTTGTAAGTCGCCCTGGATTAACGCCATAAATGTAAATGATCTTCGTATGTGCGCCATAATTGGCACATTATTATCAAGACGGGCTGCGACAAGCGGACGACAACAGCAGGACAGGACAGACGCGCCACCAGCCATATTTACCCGCTATAAAGCGTCGGTAGGCGAGTGCAAGGAGACGGCAGTGGGTGATGGAGCTAGAAATCTGTCCCCTCCACCCCTCCACCACGCAGAGTCACGCCCACGGGGAGAGAGAGAGGGGGAGAGGGAGGGAGAGAGCGCGAGAGAGTGAGAGAGAGAGGGAGAGCGAGAGGGAGAGAGAGAGGGAGGAAGAGAGCGAGAGACAGAGAGAGAGAGGGAGGGAGGGAGAGAGAGGGAGAGAGAGAGGGAGGGAGAGAGCGCGAGAGAGAGAGAGAGGGAGGGAGAGAGCGCGAGAGAGAGAGAGAGGGAGGGAGAGAGAGGGAGAGAGAGAGAGAGAGAGAGAGAGGGAGAGCGAGAGGGAGGGAGAGGGAGGGAGAGAGCGCGAGAGAGGGAGGAAGAGAGGGAGAGAGCGCGAGAGGGAGAGAGCGAGAGACAGAGAGAGAGAGGGAGAGAGAGAAATGGAGAGAGAGAGAGAGAGAGAAAGGGAGACAGAGAGAGGGAGAGAGCGAGAGAGAGAGAGCCGACATCGCATCGAAGCCTCGGACACTTTAGTTAAAAAATTAACTATTTTACCGAAAAACTCAGCGGCGGACAAAGAGAAATAAAATAAAATAAAACCAAAAAAGATTCGCGGCAACGTCTCCCGTCCTAGACCCGGAGCGGAGTTCAGGTGCGCCGGTAGCTTTTATTCCTGCCTGTGTTCGGCTTTGCTGGAACTTTACGCGCTGAGGTAGCTGCTAAATTACGACTTTTCCTGACTAAAAAAACTTTTCTTTGTTATGTTTTTTTTACAGCATGCAGTGGTTAAATATAATATACTCTGCAGCTATCGTAAGTTTTAATTAGTTACTGTCTCTTCATATATCTCACAAATATCTTTGTATTTCCATTTAATATTAATGATTTTTTTTTCTACAGGTGGTGTTTCAACATTTTACGAAAGGTAAAAGGCACGTGTGATAAAAACACAAATTTGTGGGTAAAAGTTGTTTGTGTTGAGGACAGCTTTTGGAATGATGACATTGTGGGCACCTGGGACAGGGGCCGCGGTGACGGAGGGTCCGGAGCTGTACGAGTATGAGTACGTCGCCACCCCGAGGCAGTGGAACCACGCCCGGCAGCACTGCGCGCAGATGTCAGGGACCCTGGCCACGGTGTCCAGTCCGGAGGACAACCGGAGCCTGACCGAGTATTTACAGTCGCGCAACGTAACTCGGCCCATCTGGATCGCCCGGAAAGTCATGACACACATAAACGGTGAGCCAGCGGCCCGTCTCCTCTGGTCCATGGTGTCCTTGTGTGACGTTTGTTTTTCGTTAAAAAAGGCACGTTCGACTCCTTCATCCTGGAGTTCTCGGGACGGGCCCGCCGGAAGTCAGCGCGGCTGCGCCACAAGTTCCCCGGCATGGAGGCCGTGACCGTCTGCACTCGGGTCCTCTTCGAGCCCACATGCGAAGGGTTTTCCACCGTGTTCTCCTACTCCGCACAGGCGTTCATCAACGAGTTCCAGCTCCGAGCCCAGGTCATGGACGGGGACGGGATCCAGCTCGCCCTGTTCGTGCACGGGGAGCACAGCGCCCTCCACCCCGTGATCGACAACGACGCCTCCTGGCACTCGGTCTGCGTCAGCTGGGCGTCCAGCGGCGGCGCCTGGGCCCTGTGGGTGGATGGAGTGGAAAGGCACGAGGGGACCAACCTGTACCCCGGGAAGAGCATCGGGGGCGACGGCGTCTTCATCGTGGGCCAGGAGCAGGACACCTACGGGGGCTCTTTGAAGGCCGCGGACTCCTTCTGCGGCAGTGTGACGGAGCTGCACATTTGGAACCGGGTGCTGAACGCCAGCGAGATCAAAGCTATGGAAAAAGAGTGCTCACCCCTCACTTCCGGCCTGCTATTCAAGTGGAACGCATCTGCTCTGGAAATGGAGCCCTCCCTTAAGGGATACCCAGGAAACTCCCCGTGTCAAGGTATCAAAAAAAAAAAATCTTTCCATGTCCATAACAAAACCACTTCCAGGGCTCAGGAGGTGGAGACTGTCTCGCTCAGGCCCACCCTACATCAACACGGGGACGCTTTGCCAAGCTGTAATTGGCAAATGCAGCTCTTAATGGTTGTAAATAGTTCACATGTGCGGTAATTCCGAATCCCGCCCTTCGAAAGTGACACAGCCCAAAGGCCTCTTGGCCGAAACACGCGAACAGATGTTGCATGCGCTGAGTAGAAAGCAAAACCTCTCACCCTGACGTTTTCTGACATCATCCGTAAGGAAACACTCCGGCACACTGCCCTGTGTGTTTTGTTCAGCTGTCCCCCCCCTTCCCTCTGTGACAGGGAGCGACAGCCTGCAAGATAGACAGGTCAGTGTGCTGCGCCCCCTTTTGAACCGCAACCAGCAGTATGACAACCTGTCCTCAGCGGCCGTCATCTGGGGCAGTAGAGGGGCCTGCGTGACGGTTGATCCGGCCAGCGGGAGCTGGGGCTTGGATCTCTGTGGAGAACACAGAGGATTCGTCTGCCAGATTGATAAATGTAAGTTTAAAAGCTTAAGACAACTCTGATCGGTTTTCTGATCAAGGGCACACAAATTCTCCAATCACAGACTAGGAAAAAAACAAATGAAAGTCCAAAACTTCAGAAAGTCCAGATTGTATTTTTTTTTTGGCTGTGGACCAAGCCTCCATCAAGCACTTGGGGATTTCAGATTAACATGAATTTTGTATGATCATCACACACTTAAAAATGTTTTCTTGCATTTGTGCGTTGTCCACAAAACAAAAAAAAATAAATTCTTGCAATGTCCACAATAAAAAAAATTTAACTTTTGCCTTTCCAGATGAGCAAAATGAAGAGGAAATTCAAAATACACCATCATTCCCTGTGAGTTTTGAGATTTGATTTACATAAGAATTCCATATGTTCATTCTATACAATTAACAATTATACAATTAAGTTAAATTTAATGTATTTGGTGTGTATGTATATATATATATTATCATAAAATCTTTCATATCTATAGATGACAGAGATCTATTTTAACACATGGACGGAGTCCACCGCCATCAAGATGAGTGACCTTGAGGGCTTTCTGCTGACACTGACGGAGACCCGTCCTGACCAGGTCACAGCTAAAGATGTGCTCCAGCTCTCCAAGATGATTGAGCAGGCTATCTCCAACCAAGTGTTTGGCGCCAACGTCTCAGCTGAAACACTTGTGTCCATATCTACTGAGTACTTGAAGCTGGCGAGTCAAATGATTGGCCCTGACATGGCAGATCACTTGCAGGATTTGAGTGAGAAGGAGGTTTGGTCGGCCGCACAGAAATTCTATTTTAAATTCGGCTCGGGTATCTTATACGTTAAAAATGACGTTATCTTCTGAATTGTGTTTTCTTAAAGGATGCACTGAGCGCATTCACTTTTATAAAGACCATTGACAGGCTGACGTGGGCCCTGGCAGATGTGCTGTGGGCAGAGAGAAAAGGCTTCACGATTTCAACTGAAAACATTGGTAAGATGCTTTCATTATTTAAGGATACTTGTTGCACACATGTCTCATATACACTCACGATGCATTACTGTATTTTGTAAATCCCCTGATCTTTCCATCTTTGTCCCTCTTAGATGTGCACATGGAGCCCCGCAAGCTTACCCAGATGAGCTGCAGCTGTGTCTATAAGCCATCTGCGTTTGGGAGACACACTGCAAGTCAGGATGAGATCCTTATTCCTGATTCTGAGGTTCAGAGACTCTATGCTAGAGGTGAAAAGGCTCATTAAACTCACAAATTCATGCCATTATGTAGGGTGGGGCGGCCAGAGCCCTAGAATGTGGAGTGACCAGACCACCTAGTGTGCATGCACTAGAGAACCCAGAGCCAATCCCGAGCAGCACCTGCAAACTCCACACACAAAGCCGAACTCCAGCTTGGAGTTGTCTCAATTTAAAATAGTTGGAATTTACATTTACATTTACAGCATTTGGCAGATGCTCTTATCCAGAGCGACTTACACGTGTGCTTTAAAATTTCAATAATTTAAATCTCATTTGGTTCACTAGGACCTGATCTGTAAGAACATTCACTTTACAACTCAAACCCCATAAGTGCTCTATTTAATTTAAATATTTTTAAAAAGGAAGGTTTTTTGCTTGAAGAACTATAATGACTCCGTGGTTCTAATATTTCAAGTAAAATAAACTGAAGTGATTGTCACAACAGGACAGCACACAGTGCACACAGTGAAATTTGTCCTCTGCATTTAACTCATCACCCTGAGTGAGCAGTGGGCAGCCATGACAGGCGCCCGGGGAGCAGTGTGTGGGGACAGTGCTTTGCTCAGTGGCTCCTCAGTGGCACCTTGGTGGATCGGGATTCGAACCGGCAACCTTCTGATTATGGGGCCGCTTCCTTAACTGCTAGGCCACCACTACCCCTTAAAGGGTATAAATGTGAACTTAGAGGTACAAATAATGTGCAATACTGTGGCAGTGCCCCAGTAATCTAGTGGAAGTTCATTCCACCACCTTGTATATATGAATGCTTTCCTAGAACCATGAGTGATGGAGCAGTGCTGGATGATCGGAGAGAGGGATGAGAGATCTGAGGTAGGAGGGTAGGAGGGCCTTAATGAATGTCTTTATAGTGGAATGTATGTAAGATTCCATCCACTGGATGACTAAAGTTTCTACAAATGTAGCCCTGCTTTGGACAAAGTGCTCCTAGAATGGGAATTTCAGTCCTATATGTGTGTCCCGTGTGCTTGTGGTGAACAGAAAGAAAATGTGATGAAGCACTCATTAAAATACACGAGGTGCATTTGCAAGGCGGATCAATATAGAAGAGTAGTATTAGCAGTGGATGAAGATTAGTTAAACACACATGCATATGCTGTATCTTTCTACATGTTTTTTCTTCCCTGTCTTCAAAGACCACTGCCTAGGGGCATCTGAGTTCCCAGCCTGTGGCAAAGAGCTTCTTGTTTTTCTAGATCTGTGGGCAGTGAGTGCAACACAAATTGCTACCTGTTCTGTGCAGCTAAGTGAAACTGAGCATTCCTGGATTTTACCCTCATGCCGATGTGCATCAGCGATATGATATCTAGATAGAAGCGCATCTTTTTCAAACTGCACACTCCTCTAATCGATCCAGTCTGAAGTGCACAACTCACGCCTCCTTGACCTGTCCTACCAAAACAACAGTAACTAGTGTTGATAGACATCCTCTCACCGTGGACAGCCTGAAATGGCCTGAGGTAAAAACCCTGCAAGGAGACCTTCAAACTTTCTCTACCAAACTTAAACTGTTAACAAATGGCACACTCAAAGTGAGTTTGCCCTAAACATCAGTAAAGTATTCATTTGAGAAACAAGCCTGGTGATGTAGTGGTAGTGCAAAATGCTAGAGACATTTCTGATGTTTATCACTCTACCTGTCAAATATTTAGGAAACTATTAGTATTAGTTTTCAGGAAAAATGAGGAAGGCTCATATTCTGCATCAAATTTTACACCTGTTACATCAGGGTGCATAGTGTTTTTTGGAGAGACCCTGTTAAATACTGTTTTCACTGACAGGTCACAGGGATGTCATGTTTATCCATGCTTACTACAGCCAACTGAGTGACAGTGAGACAAAGCATGCAAACAGGTGTGTATATGTGAGTGTGTTTGTATGTGTGTGCATGTGAGTGTGTGTGTATTATACCTGTAAGGCTCTTAAAAGTTAACGAGACAGAATATTACATATAGGAGAAAAAACGGTAAATGACATTAAAACACAGAACAAAAGAGTAGAAGAGATAAGATCAGAATATCACACAACATAATAAACAAATAAACACAAACCCTCACAACACATATTGAGCTTTCTTACAGTCAGCTTAAAACCTTATAACTGTATTCATTTAAATTTGATTTGATTCCATTTATTTAATTTAATTGGATTCATCTTCATTTTGAAGATTAAAATTAGTCATTTTATTTATTTATGTGTAAATAAAAAACAGAATACATTATTAAAATTATAGTAAATAAGAATAAAATCAGGTTTTTATCAAATATTTACACCAGTCCCTTTATTAACAATCTTCCACAATCTTGTCCTATCAGTAGTATTTAAAAGCTATACTTACATTGCATTTAATGCAGTTTTAACTTCTGAATATAGAAACTATTCTAAAGCATGTGTGATGCACACACATCAAAAACCCATCATGGAATAGTCAAATAGAAGCAAGTCATTGCATGAAAAGCAGACACCAAAGAAATTCAAAAGAAAGTCACATCAAGACAAAGATTTGTATATTAGTAAAACTGACTGAATAAAACAGGCCTAAAACAGGCCTAAAACAGACATATAACAATATCTCAGGCTTAGTGAGATATTGTTATATGTCTATATCAGCGCAACCAATCTAACTAAGATCATGTACTGATTTTGATTTATTTATTCTCGTATTTCAGTCAACACCGTGGACATTTGTCCTCTGCAGTCATCTCTGCTACTGTGCGGGATGTCTCTATGGCTAAAAACATACCTGTGTCAGTCCACTACACCCTGTCCTCCACTAATTTGGTATGTAGAAACTTCTCTGTGCACTTGCTGATGAGAGTCAAGCTGCCATTTTATACCCAGTCTCCTCATTCAGAGGGCTGTCTAAATGCATGACATGGTTTGTAAAATCGTAACTTGTAAATGTCCGTGCTTTGGCTTGGGATGTGGTTATTCTTTGGCATTCCACGCTGTCTGTCTTGGCTAGTGTGGCTGATGGACATCTGGTTTTGTTGTAGGTGGAGCACTCGCTGCTGATCACACCCATTTGCATGTTCTGGGACTTCAGCCTGGGGTAAGTATAACATTACTGTAACTTTATTACTTGCTTACAACCCACCCAAGATCCCCCACTTGACCTCCTCCCTTGGGTGTAGGACCGACGGCTCTAACGGCTGGTCCAGTGATGGCTGTGAGGTGACCCACTTTGGGGCGGCTGGAACATCCTGCTTTTGCAACCACACCACCAACTTTGCTGTTCTCATGAATTACCTGGAACCCACGGTAAAATTCTGTAATATGACAGTTGGATGTTCCATTTGACGATTTCAAATAAATACCTAAAGAACAACCAACACAAAGGGCCGTGCATGGGGACAATTCACTAATGTAATAATGACGTAATAAAGATGAGATGAGAAGTAAATGCTGGTCATGAGACAATAACTACAACAAAATATATCATGTAATATCGTTGATGAATAGAAACAAGACTCAATATGGTTTACAAGATAAAAACTAGACTAAAATATCTCTTAATTTTCGTTGATGAAAACGAGATGAGTCATTAATTCCTCTCGTTTAATTGCGTTATTATATCATGGTTTCTGTTTCCTGTATCTTTTTTTCCCTGTATCTCCCTTCGTCTATAAGGTAACAATAATATAATAAAATAACCTTGTTTAAATTATGAAATGGGTTTGACTAAAAGAAAATTATGTTTTTGTCTGTTCTACTAGGAATTTGTACTTTGTTGAGATTAAAGAGATTAAAATCCAATTTCCATTGACTAAAATAAGACTAAAATGTTTTAGTCAACTGAAACTTGACTAGACTAAAATGAATATGGATGTGACTAAGACTAATAATAACTAAAATGACAGCTTGATGCTAATATTTAAAACTAAATTTAAAACAACTATACCGGGAACCAAGATCAACATTCACTCACATACCCTGTGTAGTGGAAGTGTAGCGAATGGAGAAAAAGGGAGAGATACAGGGCTGTCAATCATGCCATGCCTTAAAAATAAGTTCTTCTTTAATAATGATGCTGAAACAAATAATTACACACCAGCAAAAAGACTGGAAACAGGCCACCCCAAATCAATTAAATTCAAGTATATAATTCTGATTATTAAAAATGATCTGTTTCTTTGTGATAAATATCATAAAAACATGCAGGAATAACAATATCCAGCAGATGGCGCTCTTGTCGTCTAAAACAAGCTCTAGCGTTCAATGCTCTGTAGAAGTGGCAAATGGCATTCAGCGCTTGTGAACTGTTTGCTGAATATCTATTTCCTATTCATGCAAAAATGATACATTTCATATCGATTTGCGGGCAAATAACGTAGTTCACCTAGTTTACCATTTAAAAATGTATTCTAGCTAGTAGCACCACCAACCTAGTGCAATTTTTGGAAAGCTCCCCCAGGGAGGGTAGAGCAATGCTCAAAATGCCGTT
Source organism: Denticeps clupeoides (assembly GCF_900700375.1). NCBI lineage: Eukaryota > Metazoa > Chordata > Actinopteri > Clupeiformes > Denticipitidae > Denticeps > Denticeps clupeoides. Next base: position 15,518,743 of record NC_041725.1, read on the forward strand.
TTAGTGTTTTGGACCCGGCTAACTGTGTGGCATCATTATATCTGAGCCGCAGTCTGGTGTTTGTCATTGAACTTTCTTAGAAGTGTTCTGTGTGTGTGTGTGTGTTTGTGCATCATTATATCTGGTACAGTGTTTGTCACTGTACGCTGTGTGTGTTAATCTCTGGGAGGTGAATACTAATAGCACTGCTGTGTTTTGACTGGCCTGCCCGTCTCCTGCTCTCGTACACAGTGGAGCCCACAGGAGCAGAGTGTTTTGACTAAGCTGACGTTCATCGGCTCCGGGGCCTCGCTCTGTGCGCTGGTGGTGACCTTGATGCTGTTTACTGTGTTGGAGTGAGTATCTGTGTGTGTGTGCGTGTGTAAGGAATATTACTGCAACACAAATGTGCTTTAACACTATTGAGTGGCAAAGTGGCTTTGTCTTAGCCTTTCCTCTCTTTCTATTTAACCCTGTTAAATTCATTGCACATGATTAGCTTGACTGAACATGTTTCCAAAACAGGAATTATTTATTTCAATTTTATATCAGGAATTATTTATGTCAATGCTGAACTGAAAATTTTTATTAAAAGGCTTAATTGATAAGGAAATTATATTTTTAAGTGACTTGCACTTTCCATTAAATACTTACTGTGTAAAAACTCATATACTTAAGGGAGAAGTTTACAATTTTGATGATCGCATAAAAATTCAGAAATATTAATTTCACTTTTTAACCTTTGAACAGGATCCAGTTTTTCATTACAGTCTTTGACTGCAAATGATTGCATTTGTTGATTTTGTTTAAATTTAGCAAACAATATTTTATATGTGTGCATGCACACACTCTCTCATACCTTTACTTGCATTGGAACAACTCCACAGCCACATTGCTCTTCGCTGTACGCTGGACCCCGCTGCACATCTGCTGCAGGTCAATACTCTGCGTTCGTTTTAAGGCAGAATCTGTATTGAACAGCACTAATCTGGTAATTAGTTCACTCTGACCGCACGCTCTCCCCTAGGACAGCAGCGACTGAAGGTTTATGGTCACATTACGGGTGCGGGGTAATTAACTTGGAGGGTCACCTGGGGAGCGTCTAATGAGAGACACGTTTTGGGGGGGTGGGTTGATTGGGTGATTTATTGGCTTGTTCACACTTAATCAGGCCTGAGCCAGCAACACACTTACTGTAACACACAGGTGCGCGCTTTGGAAGATGCGTTTAAGTACTCTTAATGTGATTTGTGCACACGTTACCGTTACAACATATTATAAGTCTTGAAGTATTGTGACTTACCAGGTCAGAACTAACTAAGAACACATTTAGTTTTTTTGTGTAACATTGATTTTGTTATTAGTACTATTATTATAATTCATGTTTTCTGCTTTATTCTGTAATGAATTGCTTACATTTCTATTGACTGACTAATTGACTGAAAATCTAATTGTACTGAATTTAAGCCGCACATTTATGCATTAGGAAAATTGTCTCTGTTGAAAAACTCTTTTTTGATCATGGTGGATAATTGCTAGACCATATGAAGGAGATTTTAAAAACCTCTGTTATGTTTTCTACCTCTCAGCATTCCTAAGTCTGACCGGACGTTGACCCACAGGAACCTTTTCATCGCTCTAACCTGTGCACAGGTCGTGCTACTCTGCAGTGGTTCAGCCGTTGACAATAAGGTGAGAGTGAGCAAAATTCTTTTAATTAAAATCTAATTTCTATGTTGTTACTATGATGATAAAATATCTATGACCTTTTCCATACAAATGAAAAAATAAACTGCATGCATGAAAAATAATGATTATACACCCTCTGCAAAGAATAACTTGAATCAAAGTATTTTGTTCCCACAAATGACTTTCTCGCTCATTCATTTATCCAGTAATAATTTCATCACGTCTGCTCTCCTGGGGTTACTGCTTTTTTTATCTCCCCATCGACTGCGTATGAGCAGCCCCAGTGCCAGCTGGGCTTCTTCGCAGTATACAACAACGGTGTCCTGATGTTTGACAGACTCAAATCCAAGTCTCCTGCCATATGCTTGGAACCAACATGCGACGTGCAATTCCCTGCAGTCTTGTTTCTCCAAATTATTTTGTGCCTTATTCCCAATTATGTACATATGCATATATTTGTGTGAATGTTCAAGTATTACAAGCTTGTTTTATGTGACCACCCTGACCCCAGGTGGCGTGCACGCTGGTGGCTGCCCTCCTGCACCTGTTCTTCATGGCAGCATTCTCCTGGATGCTGGTGGAGGGGCTGCTGCTCTGGAGCAAAGTGGTGATGGTGAACCTGAGCGAGGACCGTCGCATGAAGTACTACTACCTCATTGGCTGGGGTAAAATTGATTGCCATGGATTTACTGCCTAGGAAAAAAAAATTCTAAAGGTTACAGCGGACGAGAGTTGATCTATTTTTTAAAATGACCCCATGTAAATTCTTGAGGGATTTGTTATTCATTAATGAGGTACAGTTGATTATACAGACTGGAAATAAAGGATTTGTGATTGGCCTCAGGGCTCCCTGTGCTGATTGTCACCATCACTCTGGCTTCGGCCGCGGGGAGGTACTCCTCTGATGGACACTGCTGGCTGAGTGTGCAGAATGGAGTCATCTGGGGCTTCGCTGGCCCCGTCATCTTCATCATCATGGTGTGCGGTGCCAGTCACGTATTATACATGATATTTACACATATTTCCCATAGCAATTTCTGTACTGCATTGTAATTGAATAAAATGCATTTTGATAACCCATTCAGTTTCCTTATTTAGTTGATGAATTCTAAGTAGTTCATTCTTCTATGCCGTTTAGGTTAACATCATGGTCCTTGTGCGCGTTGTGGCCATCACCATCTCAACAGCAAAGAGGAGGTCTCTGATGATGGCCGCCAAGAGCACTCCAGCCGAACAAGCCTATGAGCAGATCAGGTGAGCTTTGCTGCCTTTTACCACACGGGGGCGGCATCTAATTTCTGATTAATCCAGCTGTGCTATTTTTTTTCATTGCAAGTGAAACCACTAACTGTCCCTCCGGGTGGCCTGATATCAGAAGTTCTGCACCACATAAAATAAATAAACAAACCAATAACCTCTACAACTTTCTCAGTTTATCCAAAGCAACTAGTATTAAACATTAATTTGACTAATATGCCCCTGTCCAAACTGTCGGAAGAGCGCAGCCCATAATTTTTATTATTTTTACAGGGAATATCAATAAGGCTCAGTGTTGGGAAGGTTCTGGGCCGGGCGGCAGCTTAAGTGGAAAATAAAACACATACCTCAAGCGTTCCACATGCAGCTGGTTTCCTTTAACGGTCACCTGAACTGGAAGGTAATTTTAAACAGGAATTAGGGCAGATTTAGTGTGGAAATTGTCACAGTATGAGTCTCAAACCGGCAGCTCCTGTTGTGCTTGGAAGGACCCCTGGAGCTGAGCTGTCCTGTCCTGTCCTGCTCGGGGCATGCTGGGTAACGGGTGTGTGCTTTTGCAGGGCTACCGTGAAGGCTGTGCTAGTGTTACTGCCAATCCTGGGCCTCACCTGGCTGTGTGGGGTGCTGGTGCCCTTCTCCATTGTCATGGCCTACATTTTTGTTTTGCTCAACTCGCTGCAGGTGAGTGTCCTTTCCTCTTGACTGTTAGCTTTTTGAGAAAAGTTGGATACTTTTGGACTTACAGGAAGGTTTTTCAGCAATTCATGCTGCCTGAATGTCAAACACGATAAAGACAGCTGCCCTGCCGCATAATAAAGAACTCTCTGAACATGCAGTTTGATGCAAAAAAAAAAAAAAGAGCGCCATGCTGTGATTGGCTCATGCTGCAAATCAGGGTGGGCTGGCAGGGCTAAACTCCGGGTGCGAACGTTAAGGCTGATCTTGGATCTGCTTAATTTATGAAGAGAGCATCTGTGCTCCGTGCTCTACAGTTTAGATGAGATTAAGTTGTCTCGTCTCATCTCGAGAAAACGATGAAGGTTGAAACCTCTGGCCTTTTTCCCTTTCAGTGCGTTTTATCATAATGGATCTGACGTCTGTCGAGTTAACATTTCTATAAATGTGTAATAGTTGCTGAAAGTAAAGGTTTGTGTACTTGTTTTTTGAAAGAGTCAGGAAAGTTTTTTTGGACTCGCACGGAGCAGTTTGCATTCCTCACGTTCATTGTTAGTATTACCTTTAGAGTTCTAGACTTCCTTCAGGTAGAGCTTTTTCGCCCACAGGCCACAGGTAACCCAGGCAGCCGAAGATTAATGTTTATTTTCGGTGCGTAGCATGAAATTTAACCCGATTGTGGTTTTTATGATGCTACATTATTCACAGCGTGTACGCAGCCAGATAAACATGAATAATAAATTCCCTTTTGTGTGCGCGGCGGGCCTCACGTCTTCAGGTGGGAGAAATGATTCTGAGTGCGTGCCACCATTGGAATAAATAGACATTTCTGGGAAAAGTATCCTTGCTTTTGGGAAATCGCTGTCTGTATGTTTTTTTTAAACGTTGTATATTTTATTCTACAAATGCTGAAATTCTTTTATTATGTTTTATTTTACTCCCATAAGGATTGCAAACTGTCTATTAAAACTTCATGAATCAATCAATCAATAATTATCAATCAATATAGCCTCACATATGCTAAAAATATTTTTTTACATCCAGACTCATACATTAATTATAAGGAAATACAGACTAAGAGATTCATTTTGATTAAAACAGTTATTGATAGATTTAGGTTTTTTTTCTCTTATAGACACACACACACACGGGCAGTTTGCAGTGATCCTTAATCACTTTTATCTTTGATAGAGCTATATATTTAACATGAAATCAATAGAGATTTGGCCTGAGTCAGATCATTAAGCATCACACTATAAATAGTTCAGTTTCTCCTACTTCTAATTACATTTTAATTATTTTTTCCCACCTCTGCAATAATGAACACAGGCGCTGGTGCGGTTGTCTCAGTTTTTCTCTGGTTTAAATTCTTGGCTGCATGCTACAGTATACAGGATTTCATGTCAGAAACACACGTCTGCAGCCCTCGAGTCTTTTTTTTGTCATGTGCTTCTGAAGGAAACATGTCTGCGTTCCTGAAGGAAGTTTATTTCTCTCTGTTGGTACGGTTTGTGTAAGTCCATTATTATACGTACCACTGCACTAAGAGAAACCTGTGGGAATAATAATAAACCAGGGTGTTAGTTTACCCCTAAAATCACAGCATTCGTAGCAAGGCGAAGAAGGAAATTTAGCAGATAATTATCTGATTAGGAGTGATACGGCCACCATGGCACGTCCGGGGATTTGAGGTTGGTCTGGTTAACGTTTACAGTCTGTGTTGAAATGAAGCGAGCGTTCCTGAGCAAGACTGTGCCGTCCATATGTTAGATCAGGGCGTCTGCCCTGCTGTAAAGATTAAGAGGTGAAACCCTCACTAAGCTGGCACCTTCTGTGTTGTCTAAGCAAATGTACATGATTTAAATGCACCTGAATATAATTAAAGTGTATTTAGGCAATTAATTAATGAATTTAATTAATACAACTGTATTTGCACTTTGTTTGCATTTGGTTCTATATCCTTATATGATTTCTTTCTCCCTCTCTTGGAAGTATTTAGACTGATAGATGTGAGAGGAAACTCGACGTGAGTCACAAAGATTGTGTAGGAAACGTCTGCCGTGCTGCCTCCGCTGCCATTTTTGTGTTTTGGACCATGCTGGCCCAGTAAAAAGGGACCTCTGACCAGTATCTTTCTCACAGTGTTCGAGGGGTTCATGTTGCAGCCAGTAAGATGAAATTTGCTTCCTGCGCTTTTTAAGCCCTCAAAGTATTTTATGAATGGCCGTTTAACTTAACATAGGTTTAAAATGTAAAGTAATTGATGGGCATAAAAAAAATAAGCTATGCGGTAATAATTAAGGATGTAAAAAAATGATGTGAGGAAATCCGGCGCTTGTTTCCGGTTATTGTATTTTCAATAGTGAGGCAGAAGCAACATAAAACTTAAGCTGTGGGCCTTTATTGTTAAATCAATAAAACAGATAATGTTGACAAGCCCCTTTCATTGCTCCCAGTCCCTACCGGCTGCTTGACAAGATTGTTTGAGTGTTTACAGTATTTTAAGATATGGACACGGCAGTAAACAAACTGCTGAATTTTTTTCTGTCTCCTTCACATTTCCATATGTTTCACTTACTGATGCTAATGTGGTTAATATTTTAATGGCAATGCAACTGTAATGTAATTAAAATGGAAAAAAAATTTTTTTTTGTCTGCAGTTAATGAAACAGAATGATGAAATGCATTTGCTTCTATATTTTGATATTTTAACTTCTCATAGTTCTCATTTCTGTAACCAAGAAACAAAAGGGCATAGCTGCATTAACTTTCAATTTATGATATTTGCGAACTCCCAACGCCATAAATAGCGGCACACTTCATATGCTCTTAATAAATAGTGCCGGGGCTTCATTCGGCCATAAATCCCTCAGTGCTCCATCACCCAATCTCACCGCAATGTCATTCAAAAACGCTGCACTATTCATTACGGTCGTGTATAGTCATCTCAATGGCCCTGCATTGTCCATCAGATTATTAGATCATAACTTTAAATGATCAATAACCTACAGAGTTGGAATTGGGTCCAGGACTATGTGGTATGAGGAACTATTTTCAGGGGGCATATGTTACTCAGGTCAAATGTTTGCATTTGTTTGTACTCTGCTTATTGGTGGTTTTAGGAAGCCACTGTACAAAAGATGAAAATAGTCTGAGGAATCTGAGTGTCAGCCACAAGGGGGCAACGTCAATTCAATTGATTTTAATTTATAAGGTCAAATGTGTAATTGTGATTGTCATAGTGACATAGTGACATAGTGTTATCAGAATTTTTTTTGGGGTGTGTATTAATTATATATATTATGTTACCCACTGGTTTTACATTCTATTGGAGATGTAGTAGAAACTCCCTAAACACCAGTCACCAGCCACCAAAGACATGACTTTATACACATTTGGACGTTTGGCCTGAAGAACATTGCTGCTTTAAAAAGAAAGTGAATTTGAAAGCTGTAAGCATAATCAAGAGTACACAACTATATGATAGAGAACTAAACTCCAGTGTAGGGCTTTAGGCTCTTTGTTTATCGGCATGTTTGTACAGTGTGTGTGTGTGTGAGAGGCCTGGACCTTTCATGGTCTTTTCAGCTGCTGCAGCTGTGCTTCTTCTCCAGTGCTCTGTTCAACAGAACCCGCTCTTCCTTTTTCATTCATGTTTACTTTTTTTTTCTCCTTGTTCTAATTTTTTTACATCCTGTGCATCCGCAGCTGATGCCAAGATACCTTTACTGTGAGGGCTCCCTGGGAGAATGCCATGTTCTGCCATAACCTCCAAGCCCACGAGAGAATGTGAGAGTGGTTGGGTCTTTAAAAAACCTCTGCATGAGCGGCAACAAAAACAAGAGTCCCGTTTCCCAGACAGGTGTCCACTGGTGTGAACTCTCAGTCGTGGATCGGTCGGTGCCAGAGAACCTTCTGTTTTTCCCCATTCTGTTCCCCAAAGCCCTCAACAGATTAGCAGGGAAATGTTTTTCATTGTGAATTGTTTTAGAGGACAGGAAATCAAAGTCACCTTGTATCAAAGAGAAGCAAATGTTTTTTTTCTTTCTAGTATTGTTTTAGATATTTTAATGTGGTCAAAATTTTAAGTAAATTGAACCAAAATTATATAAAATAATTATATAATTAAAAATACTTGAATGAAAAAGAATACATATAAATTAGACAAAGGGCTACAATCTTTGTGGTGTCCTAAAGAAACGTCCAATAAAAATATTAATAAATACAATAATATACTAATAATAAGGCTTTTGTTGTATACCACAATCACTGGAGTGTGAATTGTTCAGTATAATGAAAACATGACGTTTAAAAAAAGAAAACAAAAAAGAATGAACAGAAATGTCCTCAGAAACAAATAAGAACATCTCCATTTCTGTTGGCTTTGGGAAATGGGTGCTGAGAATAATAGGCTTCCTGTCAAAAGGATACAGAGTCTCTGTAATTCCGTGCACCGCCAAAGTCCTCGCTCTCATCTGAGAGCCGCCAGCGTTTATTTGCTTAAGAATTACCTGCCAGTTCAATTTAGTAATAGCCCCTGTCATAAAAAAGCAAACCGCCGCGTCGGCCTGGCAGAGCGCGGGGGTATCGCATGGCCAGAAAGGTCGGCTGCCTGACCCCCGTTACAATAACACGACCCCGCGTGCCCCCGCAGGCTCCTCGCAGTGTCGGGATCAACTCCTGACAGTAAAATTGCGTGTTGCGCAGTGACCTCTCTATTTATAAAGTCCGGCCCTTTGTGGCCCCTCCCCACCCGCCATGCTGTAGCCGGAGCGTCTTTAAATCCGTTCTAATCTAAGTGTGGCGGGCGGTTTGGCCCGCTTTGATGTGTACTTTGCCGATAATTAGTGAGAACTGGGTCAGCATGGGGCAGGAGGAGAGAGTCGCTCTTATTTCGTAAAAAGGGCTGTCAAGCGGTGATGCCAATTTGCCAGCGAGATTATTCGCTCTCAGCATGGAAATTAAACAAAAATAAACACGCGGCCGAATGCATTATTCATGCTGCTTTTCTTTGTAAATCATTACGCCTTTCAAAACAAGAAAGCCTTAATTGCAGGACACAGATTTTGCGAAGAGAATGACTTTTTCCGACACTCGGTCTCGCCTGTGCAATTTAACAGGTTTTGAGGACATTGCATTGCAGGTGATTCTATTTCTTTTTAGCCAGGTTCCACTTCCATACTACAGCATTTACGCGCTGGTTTAAAAAAGGAATGTGTACTATTTGGAGCCCCAGTGTCAGTAGCAATGTAAACTATGCTATTTACAACCTGGTGTATGTAGAAAATTATTCGAACCTTGGTGTAAGTATACCGCTCAAAGTCCCATGCATTTTACACCCTTGCTTACAGAGCTTTGCATGCAATTTATAATCAGGTGTGCCCATCAATACATTATAGTTGCATCCTGTACGATTTGCATAATTTCTTGAAATTATTTGATATTACTGTGACAGTTAAATTAAATCCACAGTGTTGCAATTTTACTGCATTTATTGAAATTTTTTATGAATTCGTACAAATGTCAGTCAGCAACGTCATCAGCTGGTCAGCCTCTTGGCCTCCTGCCCTTCCTGCATCAAGCTGCTGTCACACCCGGGGAGGTGGGGCGCAGAAACAAGCGCACGTCCCCCCTCCCCTCCGCCCCTCCGCCCGGCCTCATGTCAGCGGCGCTGCCTCTCTGCCTAAAGAGTGTTTACAAGGCCACGTTGATTCCTATTAATCTGGTTCTCGTCGGGGCGAACGGAGGGAGGGCAGGGTGGTTGGTGTTGTACGGGGGCCGCCCTGGAGGTGGGAAAAGGGGCCGTTTCTGACAGATTGGCGCTCAGCGCTCGAGAGACGGGGGGGTGGGGTTTACGCTGAGCAGATGTGGGATTTTTTTGCAGTTGTTGTTTTTAGTAATTATCCTCATTAGGCGAAAGCATGTGCCAGTCAAATGCCTTTGAGATGGGCCTTGACTCGGGCAGGAAAATTGCCCTAACACCCTCTCAAGAGCGTCAAAGGCATGCTCATTTGGACTCATTAGCGGATTAAAAGCTGTGCCTGTCCATGTTCGGGGTGGCGAAATGAAGAGAGTCGGCGGCGGCTCCATTACACTTCATTTAACTCCAAGGATCAGCCGTTTCATTACATCAAAATGTTATGTAATCATTATCTTAGGGAACTCTGACAATATTATGCAAATGAAGCCAGAGGAATTGGACAAATTGGCCATGTAGCACAGTGAGAAATTGATCTGAGAAGCAGGTTTTAAAAGCCACCTTGACCCCACCCAAAAAAAAAAAAATGAAAAAAGAGAGAGACTGTGTTGGAAACAAAGATATATGAAGTCTTCACGTCGATGAACTACCATTCGTTTTCACTTTGAGCTCCTGCGATCCGTAGTAAACTGTGATTGCATGTGACACGCGCACAGTTCCCTGCTTTATAGTGATGAATACCCCCCAAAACACTGAAGCGCCCTGCACAGTGGCTTTGGAATCGTGCCCATTAACCCCACACCCTCTCACCTCTCATGCAGCGGCCACAGACACTGTTCTTTCAGAAATGCTCATCTTTATTTATCTTCCGGAACATCCGGATGCCATTAAACGATTTGCATGCAAACCGTTCCTGCAGTGCTAGAGACTGAAAATATTTCCAAATTGTATTGCCATTGTGCAAATCATTTGAACATAAAGATGTCAATCACAGGGAAAAAAATGCACAGTATAAATTTCTGCAATGTGGTAGAAATTAACGGCAACTCATCATCTCAACAAATTTGCTTTGACTGACGGGAGGTTTTCGCATGTGTGAGTGTAATTGTGGAAACTTCACACACGAGCCTGTGTCGTGCCGTAACCATAACCCCAAAAAACAACCTGGGTGCACATATTCATGCACACAGATCTCTAAACAAACTGGCTTTTAAACAAAGCAGTTCCAGGGCTGCGGGCCACAGGCGCCAAGTCAAACATGCGAGTGGAAACCGATACAAACTTCACACACGGGTCAAAAACCACTCTTTCAACTCTGACAGAAAGCGCCCTCGACATGTCAGAAACCGGCTTAATTAAAAATATTTAGGTGTTCAACAGACGTTTTCTGGGTGCCCCCATGTCAAAACGCACAAGACCCCTCTGCCAATCTTTCCACCAATGGGCTGAAAAATGTGTCGGAGCGTTCAGAAAAATCAGCATGAAGCTGTTTTCTTTTAAATGCATATTTCTAAACTAATTAGAATACATTAAAACTATTTTATTTATTACCACCTTTGTTGTGTCAGAAGTCGATAATTTGGATGCAATTTCTATTTATTTATTTGCATTTTATATTTAACTTAACAGATATAGAACGTATATAAAATGAGTAACATTCTGCACATATGTTTTAATGTATGATGGCATGTATATAAAGAATATTTTGGGCTCTAATAATTTCTTAAAACAACTTTCCAGCAAGAAATTTACATGCAGAAGTTTACCGTGAGGACTGTCAGTTTCCATGCGGTAAAGTTTATTCTGCATGCAATAGGTTACAGTTCGGAATGGTAAAGTTTGCGTACATGATGACCATAGCATGCAGTGTCTTAAGAAAGATAAAAATTGCAGTGCAGGGTTTGTTGCCGTTGTATACACCGTTGTGCCAGTGGTAGTGGGGAACATCTGTTTCGCACTTGCTGTTCCTCTTGGCTGCTTTTCAATTGGATTTCCTCAAGCAGGTCCAAAAGCTGTCACCTCTGCCAGGCTCTGTTAGCTATCACTGCTGCCCCCTATATTAAGTAGGTGTTTCAGGGCTAACCTAATAACTCTTACTCCACTTCTGACTGATCACAGGCGCTGGCCCTATCTCCGGCAGCCCTTTGCCTGTGACTTGGTGGCCTGTGGGTCCCCCTGTGCGAGTAGATTACACACACACACGCACACACTCACAGAAAGACTCACAGTACTTTCCTCCTCATGCCTCTGTGTGTGTGTGTGTGTGTGTGTAAACTGCTCCCACTATATCATGTGCAGGTTAAGGTGTGAAGCCTCACTTCCTTTGAGCATTCCTGGCATTCTGGGACGTCAGAGGGATTTGTTATTCTTTGGGAAGATCCGTCCTTCCTGGTCTTTTAAAAGTATTCGTGCAAGAGACAAAGAAAAAAAAAAATACACTGAAATTAAATCTGTAAAGTGGCGCTGGGCCTGAAGTCAAAATGAAATCAGGTCATGATTGCGGCCTGCGCAGGGCGGAAAGCGTGATTGTCAATTAAACCCCGCCACAGAGCTTTGTTTTTTTTTCTTTTATACCTCATCCATCCATTGTGTTTTTGGCAGGTATTTTATATCCAGAAGAAGACTCGTGGCAGACACTCTGCATTTTCTGTGCCAGTTCCTAATCACGTCACCCACCAGTTTGGTGCTGAATCTGCATGGGTCGAAGCGCTCACCTTTTTCCAATGTTTCCCGGTTTCCCTGCTGCATTCTTGAACCCTGTTGGATTTGGAAACGTTGCTGCCAAAGGGAGTCCGGCAGCATCACCAGCTGGGCCAGTAACAAAATTCGATGTAATTTCGGGGGTCCTGGGATGCGTCAAACTCTGCGGCTGCGAGTGACGTGCACGTTTATTTGAAGGGCCGCGGGCTGTTGAAGTGAACGCGGTGTATACACGTTAATTAAACAGTTTTTGTGTGGAGAGGTCAGAGACATTAGCAGGTCTGTTAGGAAAAGTGTGAACTTTTTTTTTCTTTCAACCCCTTTGCTTTCCATTTCGATAATTGCAGCCATGTGTCAGGCCCCACCCCCCTGCCACAAGAACTTCTGGATTGTTCTGTCAGCATCGATTCATATGTGCGGTAATTTGATTTTTTGGTGGGGAGAGGGGAAACGTTCAGTTTCTTTTCATCCTTGTGTGTTTGTTCCCATGGAGCCATTGAGGCTCAGCATCCCATTTAAAGACACACAAGAAGGATGCACATAAAGGAAGCACAATTCCTTTACAATTTCTGTGACCTTGAGGGGCTCTTTGATTGCGAAACTCAATTGGAAAGTACTGTAGGCAGCTCCAGAGATTGTTGGACTTTTTCACAATTTTAGATGCAGTTTTATTAAATCACAGTATTTTTGCAAAAACAATATTACTGAAAATGGTGCCTGTGGAACGTTTTTACAGTATTTTATTGTCAATTAGATCACTGACAGGCGTACTGATTATCTATGCCAACAGCAGACTTGTTTTAACATGGAATAGTTATAACTCAAAACTAAAAAAATGCCTGCTCTGTTATTCAAATTCAAATTTTATTTGTCACATACTCAGTCATACACGGTATGATGTGCAGTGAAATGCTTTCTACAACTGCTACAGACCACAGTATTGCAAATGTTGCAAGTAAACAATGAACCAATATGCAAATATTGCAAACATAACCAAGTATTACACTTTTACGTCTTTAACGTAAAATATGTGTAACTGGTAGGGTGAAGGTGTGCAAATGAGTTACAGTTTTTACAATGTTTAAAGAAAGACACAATATGACACAATATTCAATTTTTGCCTTATGCAATATTTTTGGACCAAACATATGATTTTTGCATAGTGGATGCTGGAGTCATATTTTCACATATTTTTTTGTGATTTCTCTAAAAGGCTCTAGATTGACAAAAAATCTAAACAAGATCTTTTGACACAAAAAAAAATATTTTTTAAACCACTATTATGTTGGAGGAGAACATAGATATGATAAAGTTGTATAGTTGCAGTAGAAGTGAAGATTTCCAGCCCTCCTTCAGGATTTTGCCCTGTGGCCCAGCCATGTTTCCACGTCCTGAAAGCAGATGTTGAGAGAGACCCCGACCGATGCTGTGATCTGGAGGGCTGTTGTGAATCCTCTGCTTGTGATTAGCCCTGGCGCACCCCATAACCCAACCTTCAACCTTTCCTGTTGCAAAATTACCACCAGGAGTGCTCGAGCAATGGCATCCCTTCGAGGAGCTGTGTGGAGCAGTTGTGGAGGAATGTACATTACTGCTCATTTATTCAGAAACAAGCATTTTCAAAAACAAACAAATTGAATTTTTTCTCAAATAGCTGCAACTGGATCAATCATTAGTTTAATGTATTTAATTTTAGGGCATTTACTTTTGTAAATCCACACTGGACCACACTGTTTGGCCATTTGGGTGTACCTGCAGGATGAATACTGTACTTTCACCTCAGTAAATATCACTGCTGATTGAAAACCTGGTCTCTCCCACCACCTCGTGCAAAGTGTTGTAAGACACGCAGACAAATAGAAAACACACCTTTTCTCTGTCTCTCCTCTCTTGCCTATACACTGTGTCCCCTTAATCATAGTTTTCATTTCAGTACATTGAAATTTCTGTAACCAAGGACAACGTCATAAATAAAAGGGTTTGTGGGGATTTTTACCTGCGGCTGCGTAACTTTGCGACAGTGGGGGTGCTAAGGAAAGAGGAGGTGGTCATCTGTGAAAATTTATAATCATTCGTTATGTGTGTGTGTGTGTGTGTATGGGGGCACTACAGCAAGGAACGCAAGTAAAGGTTTGAAGGGCCACATCCATAAACTGGGGCAAGAAGGTCCTAAATAAAAAGTAAAGTGAATTTCTGGATCTTGTCACAAAATAATGAGGAGCTAGGGCCTTTATTCATCGTAGTGTGCAACACGTTCACTCTCAATTGAGGGCTTGCCGTAAAATGCTGCACCTGATGTATGGCATGAAATTTGAAAAGAATTTATCTGTGCTCACCGTGGAATGCGGGGTGACTGAGGATCAACACGCTTGAGTCGTCTCCAAAAAAAACAGGAGGAGCGTTGTACTTTTTCCCCCTTGCTCAATCCCAATATCAGAGGCACAATATTAACGCACATCTGTCATTGTTAGATGAAATGATCAGAGCGTGTCGTTGAGAGGTGCTTTGAGATGTTTCCAATTTTTTTATTTGAATTTTTTTTTTATACTTCTCCCCTCAACAGTTTGACCTTTTTATGTTTTTGTTGGTTCCTGTGCGTGTTCTACGCTTTGTTTTAATGAATTTTGTTTCAGAGCTGTACAAAAGTCTCATGGGCGGTGTGTGTTTTTCAAATCCAATGTTTACTGGCTTTGACTTTTTTTTTTTATACATACAATTGTTTCCTAATGAGTTTATGTGTAATTAATTTATGCATTTTGTTTGATGTTTGATAACAATACTCTGCATACGTTTTTATTTTCTTCCATTTTGTTGAAGAGTTCAAAAGAAACTCCAGCATGTTTAGAAGAACCCACAATGCATTTAAATAATATGCTCCATTTTTGCATGTTTGTTTTTAACCGAAATATTAATGAATTAACATACTTAACCAGTTTGCCATCATTGTTTTGAAGTGACTTATTTTTAACTCAATTATATTCTAATTGATCACTTTTCTAAATTCGTGTTTTCCCACTTTGTTCAGTGCACAGCACAAGATTAATTACAAATGGGGGAGCTGATCAAAAACATGATAATTCATTTGTTGCACTAAGTAGGAAATTACAAATCTAATGCAAAACAATGGGGCACATATTGCAAATTACCACCCGCTGTCTCTGGGCATGGAATCCATCTGTCGACTATGCTGCCAGTAAAGACTTATCATTCAGGATGTTTGTGTCCATGGACTTAACTTTTTATTACAATTACTAGAAATATGAATTGTTTCACTAAAGAGCACACAGTCTTAATAACAATGGCGGGTCATAGATGGCCTAGCGGGACGTCGACACATAATCGCAAGGTTGCCGGAATCAAATCCTGCTTTTGTAGCTGCTGTTTACCTGGTAACTGTGGGGTGTTTTTCTGCGAAATGATAACACAGCAATATGATACCCTGTGACATGGGGGTCCCATGGGGCACCTTTGAGTCCATAGGACCCTGGCTACCTCCCTGACGGGGCTACCGAGCCATGTTGTCAGTGGTGATGCATTGGGATTGCTGCTCTGGCAAATTGGACGTTCTAAACTCTTGGCTGATTTATGGTCAGCGCTGCATCACCTCATCTAAGCCGCCAACCGGGCCAAACGAGGGGGACTGAAATGAAGAAAAACTCAAGATTATGCAGACTTATAAAGTTTCTGCTGCTGTCCTCTGAATGGATGGAACTGCTCACTTTGTTGAGGACATTGGTTCTTTGGTCTTGGCTGCAGGTCTGTCCCGCTTTTGTCTGCTGCCTCCAGCTTATTATGAGTGGGACAGTTGTGTTATTGGTGAAGGTGAACGCACAGCTTGTACATTCAGCAGGACAACAATGGAAAGTAATGAAGAGCTACCACTTTTTTGCCACAAAATGTGCACTCTTTGCAAACCAAGGACATCCTTTGTCTTCCTTCTATATGTCCTCCATGTCCTCGGGTAGCAAATGTTGGAGCATAGGCCACGCAAACCTGAAATATTTCTCTTTGGTACAATACAGGCAGCCTTGGGCTTAACGGTTTTGATTGGACTTCATGAGCAACATGAACTCTTTGTTCAAAGTTCTCTGCAGCAGTTGGTTAGTTTCAGAAGAGCAATCATGATGTGTGGTCACTTGGAAGCAATGCCATACATGTAGTGCGATCCAGAGGTCTTTAGAAGAAAAGGAGTGTTTAAGCTTCTGTACCATTCTGCAGTGGGTCAACAAAAGGTCACAGAAAAGTTTTCCAAAAGCACTGAAAAGTCTGCATGTGCTCATCTGTCTTCTTCGCAAATGTGAAGGATAAGCCATATTTGTGAGGTTTCCTGCATGCCCTATGATCATCAACAAGTACCTGCCACACTAAGAAGTTCTAAGAAAAGACTTTTAAAATGTCACATTCAGTTAAAGAATGTGAAACATAATAAATGTTTATATTTCTGTGTTTGTTGTACGACTGGAAAAAAGTGTGTGCACTTTGTAATTGTATTTCTATACAATGCAATTATTGTATACAATTGTATTAAATAAATAATTGTATACAACATGTTGTTTCGTTATGTTGTGTCTGTTATCTGCACAGATGCTGACTATATGTCACACATTGCAGTCATTATCTTAGATTTCCCATATAAACGCAACACACCATATTTTACCATAAAGTTTCATTTATTAATTCCACAACTATCCCAGCAAACAGTGAGGTACCCACTGCTTCAGCTCCATTATTCATCCATAGTTTCACACAATTACACCTACACACCATTCACGTTTTCACCTTTATAGGCCAGCTCGGGCCAGGGCGTATATTTTGCGGCGTATATTTTGTTAATGCTTAAGTGTTCTCTGTATGATTTGAGTAATGTCGTTTGTGTTATGGAGGAGTGAATTGTGAATATGTATGTTTATATATTAATATTTTGATTGCTAGACCACCTGCTTTTCCCCCTTCCATATTGAGCTTACCTAATGAGATGATGGTGGGACGTATTTAGGGGCACAGAGTAGTAAGGAGAGGGGCTTCATGTCTCAAGGTCAGGTTGGTGTTTGGTTGACTCTTACTGTGCTTGCTGTGAGGCTGCGTATATTATCTCTTGTAAATATGTATATTCATTGATGCCTATGTTTTGGTTTACATTTTTGAACGTGTTCCCGCACTGTAAATAAACCTGCACCATTTTCATCACTACAACCTGGTATTTGTTTGGCCTCTTTGATGGAAGCACAAGTGAAGACAGAACGTGTACGTCCCTGCTTCACAACGATGTTAAAAAGTTTTTTTTTTTATTCTCCACCCCCTCCCCCACCCCACTCTCCGCTCTCCCTCTGCAGGGTCTCTTCATCTTCCTGATATATGGGGTCTACAACACAGAGGTGAGCCTGCACTGACTCAAGGCTGACAGAGTGAGTGAGCGAGAGAAATGACAAGTTTCTGATCGCACGCCTCCCCCCACCCGCGCTGCCAGCCCCTTGCAGGCGAGGAGGAGCATCAGCCTCCATCCTCACGCCGCCGTCACACTGCCCTTCATGCTTGGGCTGGCTTATATGCATCCCGGCTCACCATTAAGCTCTGACACCACGGGATAAAGGGCCAGTCATTCCTCACCCACACCGGCTAATATTTCACTGCCTCTTTAAGTTTTTAAACTCACGGTCCTCCATTTAACATTCTGACATTAGAGCCCCGCTGGCCCGCAGCATCAGTGGCGAAAAAAGCGGTTTTGCGGGGCGAGCCCGAAATGGATGTGTCCTATTGAAACGGGGCCATTATTACCATTTAGATTTTCCTTTTTGTGGATTTAATGGATGAGGATCATTTGGAGAGCAAAAAAATTCGGGTAAAAAATTGCCTCCTTTTATTCTAATGCAAACAGGCTTAACTTAAGTATAAATATGTATGCCGGGAGCAAAGCAGGGTTGGCTGGAAGATTCTGAAAGATTAAGCATGAATTCCGAGCAGTATTTCCTTTTTATTTTTACATTTAGACCTGCAATAAACAGACAGGTAACAAATCTGCAGTCTCTGCTTCACAACAACAGGGACGGACACCATTCTGATACTCTTGGGTTAAAGTGGAAAAAAATATTAGGATGCCTTTTGTAATATGTTGTAGTATGATATGCTGACATTAAACAGTTTGATTGCACAAGGACTGAAGGACTTGCCATTTACTCATTAGGGTTCACTGGACAAACTGTTGTCAGGTTTACTCATAATTCCTTTTACTTAACTTTACAGCAAATACATTAAAAGCCATTCAATCAAAGAGTCAATCAAGACAAGATAGACTTGGAAAGAGTTAGGTTTTGCAGTAAGTGAATTCTTTCTTTACTCTAAACCCTTGTGAAGTCGTCAGGTCCGTCAGGTCTGTGAGACCCATTTCAGTGTTTAAAAAAAGAAATATGCAAATTATAAATCTAACCTGAGAATACTTTTTTGTACAAATCACATAACACAACACATTTTTATGGCCAATCAGCAGTTAATATAATTAAAAAATGTCATGATGTTTCATCTTCATCGTCAAAGCTGCAGGTGAGCAACGGAGGAGGTGACCTTCTTTACCATTCATGTTCAGTGAGTGGTGGGCAACCAGGCAAGGTCACTGAGAGCCTCCCCGCTACCTGTCTCGTCCTCCATCTGCGCCACTGCCTTGCATGTTTTTTTTTTCTTTTCAGTTTTTGCTGGTTTTGTTTTGCTTTTTATTTATTCATTTTTTCATCATTCCAAAGTGCCGTGAAGAAGTGTCCCTGAGTTGGTGCTCCACTCTGACACAGCCGCAGCTTTGTGTCTGACCCCTCCGCATTGTAAAATAAATCACCGCTGCATTCTTGCTTAAGTGGCTTTTTTTTTAGTGCATAGGAATCCATTTTCCAGTGCCGAGCTCTCCTTGGCCCAAAGGTCATCACAATTTGTGAGCAGCGCATATACACTTTATGCTTTTCAAAAGGGCCCTTTGTAAATATGAAATGTAATAATCTTTCAGCCGCCCGCCCCTCTTGCCTTTTTCTTACCCTCCTTCCTTCTTTTTCTTCCTCTACTAGGCTTTTTGAGGTGCAACAAAGAACACAGGCAGATTATGTTTCTCCCCGACACTCTAAGGAAATTCCAGCTTAATAGAAAAATTGTGAAAAGCTGCGCAGATGATCAAAGTTTTAGTAATCAAATAACAAGAGCAGCGAAGAGAGGGGCTGGAGTGAGACGCTCTGTTCTGTCTCGTCTCATTTAAAACAAACCACCTCCCCAGCCTCTGGGGAGAACGAAGCCGATTTCATTCATTACATGTGTGATTAACACCAGACACACATGCACATACAATCTGTGTGAGAAACCCATGCTGATGTCAGTACAGTGAAGATGTGCGATGATCTCATAAACGATAAAGGACAGAGTTGGGTGATGCTGTTATATTTTGCCTGCTTGGTTTAATTAAAATAACATCAGTAAAATGTAATCCATGCAGATTTCAAAGATGCATATTTATTAAAGACAGTTCATGCATACTATCACTGACACAAAATTACACTCGGAATTAACTAATCATTTTAACTTAGAAAAAATAGTAATAATAAAAAACACTGTCCAATAGAGCATATGTATGAAAAATATTAAATCAAATAATTATGAAGTATACAAAAACATTGAACCTTCTAATTATACACTGGACATTAACCTAATTTCTTAGCATTATTAGAATTTCCTTGCTTTTGTTATAATTTTGCAAACTGTGTTGCCTCTTCAAAGATTTTTAATTGCACAACAAAGGTCCTTATTATTCATTTTCTCTCTCAATTAGACCTCACTGCCATGGCCAGCTCATTGTTTTCTGCTTTGATGACCCTTTTCCCCTCCATTGTCCACATTCCAAGGATGTCAGTAGGTGCTGGAATATGCTTTCATATGGAAATTGTGTTCCCTTTAGTTGACATTGATTTTTTATCAACATGGAAATCTTAAAAAAAAGCATTAAATGGTGAACAAGCACGTGGGATGAGATCCTGCGTGATCTTAATTCTGCTGCATGAATCACCATGCTTATTGCAGTAATATTAAGCGGTGCCATTACCCCATGTGCATTTGTTAAGCTTGGTCTACGCCTCCCAAGACTTCTGAACTTATTTATTTATTTATTGACACAGTGCTGTTGCCTCTGCCCGCCTGTCAGGAGCGCTCGGCTCGCAGCGGTGACGGTGTGTATGCAAAACGCACCCCGGTGTGTGTTTCTGCACAGTAATTTATGAGCGGAGCGGCACTTAATGAAGCCATAAGACATAATGCATATTCACTAACACGGTGGGTGGGGCTGCTGGGCTCTGGGCTGACTGCATCTCTTGACAGGGATTTGCTGCGAGAGGCTGCACCTGGGCTTAAACAAAGGACAGAAATTAAGAAAACAAAAGCCAAATATTCAAGTATATAACATTTCTTTGTATGTGGACATAACCTTTACATACTCTTTTCACTTTTTTCAACATTTTCTGTAAATCTAGCTTTAGGCCTGTCATGTACAGGTTGGGGTCTGAAATTGAACAGAGTGGAATTAAATATTATATTATTATATAATATATTATATGTTAATCCCTATTATACAGGGATCTAAATAATACACTAATAAATAGACAAACCTTAACACTCTTTATTCATTGTTGTATGAGAAAGCACCACTAGAGGGAGCAGCCTGATTGCGCTTTATTGTACACAAAACCTACAGATTTATGTATTATTGCTCACTTACCATCTAACAAATTGATTATTTCAGTGCATCGATTATATTGATAAAATAATGTGGCATTCAGTAACAAATACATCAATATTTGTGGGGGTATAGCTCTGTGGTAGAGCATTTGACTGCAGATCAAGAGATCCCAGGTTCAAATCCTGGTGCCCCCTTAAGAGTACTAGGGACAGTGGGGGCCTAGCGGTTAAGGAAGCGGAAGCGGAAGCGGAAGGTTCCCGGTTCAAATCACTGAGCAAAGTGCCGTCCCCATACACTGCTCCCCCTTGCACCTGTCATGGCTGCCCACTGCTCACTAAGGGTGATGGTTAAAAGCAGAGGACACATTTCATTGTGTCACCGTGTGCTGTGGTGTGTATCACTTTCACGGTCATATTTTATGACCAAACTGGTAAATGTAGTTTAAAAGTCACTATGTATGCCATTCATCTTTAATCTTTTTCATGCTTTATGCTTTTACAGTTTGCATTATGCATTATTTTATGCTAATTTTATCATCTTTGTTCTGGTCACTTAATGTTAGCCAATAAAAAAACACTACTTATGACATAGCAGATTTTGTTATTCTGTTAAAAAATACTCATTTATGGGGGCATCTTGTCTGGTTTTATATTCCACACCCAAAAAGCACTCTTGGTGTGTTAGTGATCCCTCATGGTACAAACACAGCAGTGAATCGCTTTATACATTTATTTTGGGCAGAGCGACCGACTCCACAGTCTGTCACCACAGCAGCACCCTGCAATACATTGAGTGTTTTACCTCTACCAGACCACAAATGTAATCTGCTCTGCACGGGTGGTCTTTTTCTCAATAGCTTCATCGCTGTGTCCTAGCACAGGTGACAGATGATGGCTGAAGGTAGTCTCCTTTAGTTTGCCCGTCCCGTGTCACTTTCAGGTCCTATTACCCGTGACAAACGGAAACATTTCAGCCCTGCCCTGCTCTGCAGCGTTCTGTGAAGCGGGCTATTGGTGACATGGATGGAGATGCCTTTACTCCGGATTTCATGCTTTTGGTTATTGTTTCGATATGGGTGGAGCAGAAGGTGAAATGTGTGTAATTTTCACTTAAATTGTTCTATTGCAGGTTCGAAGCACTCTGAAGAGGATTAAGGAGAGGAGGAGGGCTCTGAACTTCTCGGTGGGTTGTTATTAATAACAGCAACACCAACAATAATACTAATAATAAATGATTGTTGTCATATACACACATATTGACATATTGTGATATATTGGACATTTAAGGAGTTTATGGCTTTCTTCTTAGTGTCTGTGATGGAATAATGCTGATCCTCTTAGAACACCAGAGAACATTTTGTTTTAGTTGTCCTTGTGGATCGCTTACACACACACACACACACACACACACACACACACACACACACACGCAGAGACACACTTTTGTTATTTTCCTCCCCTCCACACCCCTGCAAGGGCTGGAGCACCTTAATCCCTGCCGTGTCAACTGCAGCAGCAGGGGTTACAAGTTTCTAATCCTGGGATGAGCCGTCCACTGACATTAAACTGTCAGGCCAGTATTTATACCGCCGACTGCGGCTGCTCCCCGCAATCACTTAGGCCCTGCAAAGTGGTTTAAAAGTAGTTAATAGCCCCCCCCCCAGCACCCAGCACTCCTCCCCTGTCCGCCTGAGCCCCCACCCACCCCTCAATCTACACACAATCACACACACACACTGTGCGCCCCGCCACCAGCTCGGCCCTTATGAATGATCACATTAACTGGCTTGCGGTTGTCACACTTTATGGCTCATAGCAGTTTGTCCCAGTCCGCTCGCCGCACCACCAGGTCATTGAGAGCGGAATGAGACCATTTCTAAAGGCAGATTGATTTTAGAATATCGCCCCAGTTGTTCCCTTTGACCTCCCTGACAGGCTGCCACTGTAAAGATTGTGACTTGTAAAAAAATGCCTCCGGTCTCCCTCCGCAGCCCTGTGGGTTAGCTGATATATTGTGTGCCCATATTATCTGTGCAGGGGAGATCTTTTTTTTAATGCCTGCTGGCAATTTTCCAATTTCAGAGTCCACATCGAGTTTGCTCATGCAGTGGATGTTTCTTAGCTAATGGTATTTCGCGCCATAAATCTGACAGGAATGCTATATGTGCCCCAGTGTCTCTAAAGCACAAGCCATTGTACCCCATATCACAATACACACCAAAAGTCAACCCTCTGATCCTGTCTGTATCAGTGACATCGGCACATACCGTGTGCAAAAATAATTCCGACAATGGTTACTCAGCGCCATGCACAACTATAATTTATTATTCAGTGACTGCGTGTTACACATAACTAGATGGGACAGGAAGAGTGGAAGCATTCCCATGCCATACCACTATGCATATGCATGTTGTTGTGATTTCAGGAAAAAAATGACATTAGTAAAATAAAAAATCTCAAACGTTTACTGCAAATAATGCCCTTAAACAATGTAATGTTCTTCAGTAGAGTAGCAGATTTTTTACATACATATTACTGTATTGTTTGCTTGGAATTGACATTTTTTTGGTGCATTAATATATATATATATATTTTTTTTATGTAGACCTAGACATTTATACTTAACTAAGATGGTAGGGTGGTAGTAGATCCAGGTTCAAACCCCACTTACCACCACTGTGTCCCTGAACAACACACTTAACCCTGAGTGTCTCCAGTCGGACTGCCCCCGTAACTATGGATCTGGATCTGGAGAAGGGTGTCTGATAAATTCTGTAAATGGTAATGTTAAGGAAGCACCACTAGATGGAGCTGTCTGATTACAATAATGCAAACCTTTTGTCAGGTCATAACGAGTCACTTAGATTGTTTTGTCTGGATTTGGACAGAAAAAATACGTTAAGGATGTTTTTTTGTCCTTGCCCTTTCCACATAAGAAACAAAGAGGGTTGGTAGGCGGTAACTGAGTAGCTTTCACTGTAGTCTGTTGAGAAGTGAGTTGACCATTTTTTATTTTGTTTATTTGTTTTTGTTTATTTTATGTTTGTATTACTGAATATTGCTGAAATGTTATTGCTAAAAATGTTAGTTAAAAGCTGACATGAAGTCTGTCTACCTTTGAATCTGTTCTAAGGTCCTTCTGGTACTAACTCACCATACTGGGCACTGTGAGTGTGTTTCCTCTTTAGTTAAACCCCCCCATTCCCCCCACCCAGTCTGACCAGTGTCTCCAGGCTGCTTGATACCAACTGTCTTGTGACCCTGCTGACCTCCTACGTGTACACACACACTGCCAGATTGCTTTGGTGAAATAAAGCTGTCAGTTGCACCGCCCAAATAAATAACGAGCACTTCTCAATACCTGGAGGTCCGTCCTCTGACAGCCCTGAAATATAGATATAAATTGGAAGTGGATTAGTTTCTTGATCCTAATTCAAGTTTTGACAAGCTATAGGATGTGTGGGCCTGTGTGTGTGTGTGTGTGTACGCGTTTGTATGGCAGTATATACACACCATTTTCTGGATATCTGCATTGGGTCATGTAGGCCATAAAAATAGTTTTGTGATGTTGGTCCAGTGGTCTACACTGCTTTGAATTCCTGCATGACAGGCATATCTAGCTGAAGAATCCTGACCCATGACAGCTTCTAGGGAGTTTTCCAGAGCTCTTTGAGGATGGGTTGTTTCTATATTTTTATCCTTAATAACTTCTTACATTTTTTTTACATTTTTTTTTTTTTAACTTTGAAGGTATTTGTTCTGCTAGAACCTGAGCAATTCATATATTAATTAATTTTGAGTGAAATGTTAGTTTTAGCGAAGTGTTAGCATAGTGGTTATAGTGTATTAACTGGTCTGCTGTTTCTAGATCACAGGTAACACACTTACCTATGAATGAGAGGACTACTGAACTGTCAGTACCATTGTCACTAACGATTGTCCCTTTGTATTAGAACATAAACTAAATGTCATTCAATGTTATGTAACATCATTAATAATCAACACTTCATAGTTAGAAATCTCAGTTCCAGATATCTGTTATCTATTTTCTGTAATTGTGCAGCCCTAAAACATATAGATGACTTGGGAAAGAGTATAGTATATTTTCTGAGATCTAGAAATTTATACATCTTGATGTCTGCTGACATCATTCGAAATATGTCATAATATTGTTTTGGAAGTGAATATGATCCTGTTCCTGAATAGGTATCCATTTGGTTTCCTGTGAAGGCTTCCTGTTCACTTCCTCTTCCTCTCCCAGAACTGTGCCAGCTCCAGGCCATCCAGCTCGGTCACCAGCTCCCGTCCAAGCAGCTCCCCCACACCTGGAGCCCAGGGCCTGACTCTGTCATCCCACTGTGACAGCACCAGCCTGGACGAGGAGAGCGCCACCTTCACCAGCTCCAGTGAGTACCTCCACACACAACCATCCTGTGTTCTCAGCCAGCTCAAGATATGTTTGATATACACAACTTCTTTTATGTTTTTAACATGTGATAATTATTGTGAGAACCATGCTGGCAAAATATTTCAGTGAAAACCATCCCACCAAGCCATCACCACTACAAAAAGAATAAAAACATCACAACAGCAGCCATGTATTTTGATGTGTGATTATTTACTCGGAGACTTGACCATGCTGGTTGGTGTAGATTTGTTGTGACGCTCGCGGCTCATGAGTGCATGCATGTGGGATTCAAATCTGCCATGCATTATGGTCACGAGAAAGGAGTAGCAGTTGACAGGCTGGCTGAATTCCAGCCTGACAGCCCTTTGGTTTCAGACTAACGTTGTCCAGATCCTGACAGAGAATCACTTCAGTCTTTATTTCTGACCCTTGAATTAGATTTGAGTCGCATCGCAGTAATTGGTGTGGAGAGGGGGGTGATGGGAGCTTAGAAGCCAGAAAAGAGGCATCAACATGGGAAGCAGGTGGGACTATAGCATTCCATCTTGTTTAGATCACATTCTACCATTTTCTTAATGATCCAGCCAGTCAAAGAGATGAAACCAAATATAAAAACTTAAATTTGAAGATTTAAGTGTATGGGGTATTAATGACCTTTTATTGCATGATATTACAGATATAAAAAGTTAATTCATGGGAAAATGAATGGGAGTTGAATGAATGGCTGGAAAAGCTGAGTGAATAGGGAGTGAAGGAATATGGGTTAGATGCTTTATTGGTTAATGACCTTTCATAGTGGACCTGAAGAAATTTTCCCTACTGAATACATTTATACCGTATATACTGAATACCGTAACATAAATTGGAGGATGGGCTACTTAATTGCATGTTATTGTTTCGTAAAACCGTCTCATTAATTTCTGAAACGTGTTGTAATTTGCCTGTATTCCTATCTCTCACATCTCTATCTGCAAAAATATGTGATACGTGATGCATTGAACAAGAAGGAGAAGAGATGGGGAGAAAAAAAACAGAAATATTGATTGTCAGACAGTATTATCCACTCCATTACTTGGGCGAGTGTCTCCTCTCATCGTAATGCTAACTGGATGCAAATTCGAGGGGAGCTCAGCCAGGCATGATTGAGCATGGCAGAGCTCCATTCAGGCCGATGCATATGCAGCGCCAGCGCCACTGCAACTAATCATCCTGACGAGGCGCGGCGCGGTAAAACCACGCAACCTGAGCAATGATGGAATATTTGTTTGTAATACCGAGCAATTTTTTCAGTGCGTCAGTGCCGGTCGGAGCTGGGGAGGGCCTGGGAGAGAGCCATATAAACCGTGAGGATTTGTTGAACTACAGAATGTGTGTGAGAGAGGGAGAGAGAGAGGGAGGTCGCTGTTCTGCCTATAAGCAGAATGAGTTTCAGCCACTGTACGTGGAAGGCCTTGTGCTGTAACAGATGGGTCTCGCCTCACAATAATCAGCCTCTAACTGATTGTTGTGTCTCTTATGGACAAGGTCAAGTCATTTTTTCAAGGCAGGCATACATTTAACTAAATCAACCTCATTTACAGGCCCCCTTTTTGATCGATTTGTCACCTTTTACTCCTGTTGGATAAGAATTTGCATGTTATAATGGGCATGAAAATAAATATAAGATATATAAAACAATTAGATTTAAGAATTCACCTTTTTTCACATTGCATGTTCATGGAGTATTGCAAACAGTTAAATATTTGTGCTGAAATGCATTCTGGAACCATATATGTAATTATTATTTTTAGTATGGTGGTTTTAGTACCCAGGGCTAATAATATGCACTATAATATAATAATAATAATAAAAAAAATTATATAATAATAAAAAAATACCACCATAATTTCATCCAACTAAAATTGTTTAAGACTGGTTTGGTGGTTTTAATGTTGTGGCTGAGTGGACTGTGCAATTTGACATTCAAATATAGATTAGATCCTTATCTAACTCACCTTGTGAGCCCATATTTTGCCCAACTTTCCCAATCCCTACATTTAGTCGCGCATTTTTACGATGATCTCTGACATGACGTGATTCTCTTATTGTTGCACCCTGGAGAGATTACAGCATCAGGGCTCCAGGCTCATCTGTGTGGCCCTGTACACACCCAGCCTTCAATGTGTGTGGCTGAACAAAAAAAAAAAAAAAGAGCAACATAGTATTTTTCATTGCACTTTACAATGTGAAGATTTCTGGTCATAGGTCAAGGGAAAGTTAAGTTATGTTATGTTATGTCATGTTCAAGCCCCGCTTTGTGTGCCTTAATATGACACTTAACTCCTGGAGTTAATGTCATGTACTGTCTACACCTTCTCTTGGATATGCTTAGAGTATATTGGGATTGGGATTTGAACCTGCAACCTTTTTTAGCTGCTATCAATTAATGCATCATTAGCATGTTAGTACAAAGTACCGCCAAAGCTCCACTTAGGTGCCACTAAGCAAAGTACCCCCAAAGTAGCCCACTGCTCTCTGGGTGCCTTTCATGGCTGCTCACTGCTCACTAAGGGTGATGGTTAAAAGCAGAGGACACATTTCATTGTTTCCCCATGTGCTTTAGAATGACAATCATTTTACTTTCAATGAAAGCCTGGTGCCTGGTGTAATAATGCAATATTTAAATTTCAGCGTATTCAGTACTGAATGCAAATTTAAAAATAAGTCATATATTTAATACAGCAAGTTATGCAAATATATATACATTAGCTTTAACAGCCCCATAACATGCGATAAATTAATATTTAGCTCATTCAGCTCTGATTTTATTATCTATTAATTTCATGCATAAGAATATGCATTTTATGTATGTACTGTATTAAAAAAAATCACCTTGGACCAATTGTACCTATAAAACCAATTGGATTTGGAGCGTACTCTCTGGCAGCGTGTTTAGTGTCTTGCTGATGGGATGTGATTCGCAAAAAAACATCTGGTGGAGCCAAACAGGGCCCTGAAATTATGTCAATACAAAACATGTTCCCTGCTCTCTCGCTTCCTCTCCCTCCGACTCTCCGTACATCTTTATTCATTTCCCCCCTTATCCTTAGTGACTGACAGATAACTGGGCCTGACCTTGGTCCTTGTGCACACAGAGCCTTGTGTTACTGCGAAGATTTTTTAGTAAATGCGTGGGATCGGATCAGGGCAGCACCACTCCAGCGTTGGGGGCTTGAGGACTTGATTATAGCTTTTGCAGTGTAAATAGCCAAATAAACAGCAAAGTGTTATGGCATTTTTTTGCAGTTTGTTTACATTCATGCCTCTCCTCTACGATGGGCCTGCTTCCCACTCAGTTCTTCTTTCACTTCGCCTTTTTCTACAGACTGACACGTATTTATTGTAATGGACTGAAAAAAGCCCCAAAACTTGCCAAATCCATGTTGTAGCTCTTACAGTCTGTAGCACTTACAGTCTGTAAGCTTTTCAGCTGTAAGAAAAACATTTGTAAAATATGTAATATTATTAAGTCACATAATTACATGAACATAATATCACTTATAACACACATAATATTGCTCCTGCATGTATATATTGTCTGTGTTTAGGCAAGTTTGCCTAAATATAACAGGGAAGAAGACCTATTCAACCTATTCAGGGGGAACAGAAAAATAAAGTGACTGGAAAGTAATTTTTATAAATTGTAAATAGCAGTAGTAAGTGCTGTAATAGAATAAAACAAAATAGAAAATAATAGAATAGAATAAAATGCCTTTTGTTGTCACTATTCGCATGTGCAATGAGATTAAAACCATATGCTTTAGTGCAGACACGTATATAGAAAACATTACAAGAAAAATACAAAATATACAAAATACAATAAGGTGTCAGAAGTTACAGAAATTACAAAAATATACATATGGGGAGAATAAAGGATTTACATACAATGTGTGTGGGTTGCACATTTTTGCACACGATTATGGGTGCATGTGATGGATGGCTGAATGTTGATCTCATATAAATCATATATATCATATAAATCATATATATCATATAAATCATAAATCATATTTTTCATACTCATACGCCTACTTTTCAGAACTCTGTATGTGTGTGTGTGTGTGTGTGTGTGTGTGAGTGTGTTTATGCCTAGTGGGTGGTGCAATAGATGGCAGCCCATGTCACACCTTTCCTCTGAACTGCACCTTTCCACCTCTCCATTCCTCCTGCCTGGCAGCCTCCTGCTCCATGTCCCGGCCCTCTTTGGCACTAATTCCTGACAGATGTCAAATAAACAGGCGTGTGGGCCGTGGCTGCAGGCCTGGGGTTCAGATGAATGGCCTCACATGGTCCCCACACCCTCCTGCCCAGACCTCATGATCACTAATTCTTCATTTCTATCCAGTGACACAGCAGCAACATTTTAGCTGTTTTGACTGATCTTAGTCAGAATTTTAAACTATCTTAATAGCAATTCCAGCAATAAGGACAAGTGACAGGCATAATTGAGGAGGTCTGGTGCTTATGCTCATGGGAGTGTTTTGTTGGCCCGTTTTGGGTCCATGTCTCCTCTTCATGGGAAGGGTCACAGCAGATCAATACTGAGTGATTGTGAGGGGTCACCGTTATGCTAGATAGAAATAATGCCTTCCAGGACGATTGACAGAAACAAGCACTATGTTATGAAAATTAATGAATCATTTGATATGACCTTAGGTCACCTTATTTGAGTCCAAGTGAACACTTACAAGATATTTTGGTGAGGCATCATAGTGTCTCCACCAAATAATGAAATAACGTTGTAAGAACGTTGTCTGTCCCTCTACAGGAGAAGGGAGGATCTGGAATTGTGATCCTCTTCTCCAATAAGCAGATGACTTGCATACAATCCTGTTCTGTTTTATTATTTTGCACCTGGAAAACTTCTGTACACCTTCTTATTCTGTGTTAAACAGAGCAGTAGTGAACACAGTCAGTGTTTGCACACAGTTCTAAATTTAGTGTCTCCCAAGGTTAAGATTTATCAATGGTCTACTTCGAAAGCTACGTAGATCACCTTGGATCCGTTTCTCCACCTTAAACATGGAAACACTAAACACAGCGATGACACCCGGATTTGCTAAACCCCCTATCGTCGTCTGCTGTATTCATCAGTGTACCCCAAGGTGGGGTCCAGACATCAGCCAGACAAGCCCTCTGTGCCTGACGCCCCCGACACCAGCCAAGCGTTTAACCCCTGTTCTCAGGAAGCCCAGATCAAGGCCATCGATCAGCCCTGCGTGTCCCACAGGGGTGACCTCCCGTTGATCCACTCATGTCACTGCAGCTCCAGGGAGTATTCCCGGACCGGGAGGGGGGGATGATAGAGGTGGTGGGGAGGGTGAGTCTGTTGTGAGGTTATTGTGGAATGGGCTGCAGGTACCGGGAGGGGGGTGGGGGGGAGCTGACAGGACTCTAAACCAATGGTGCATCGCCGCAGCTCTTCTCCCGGCCGCACTCAGCCATACATCAGGGCAGTGAGGATGGCTGACCGGCTGAGGGTGACAGGGGAATAACATCCCTTTCTCCTCAATCGACAGGGGCCATAACTCCTGCTCCTCCAGGGACAGATTGAGAAAGACAATAGCCAGGGGCTCTGATGCAGACAATGCTCTTAGGAGAACTGAAAGTTAAAGAAGCCGGCATGTGTTCAGGTGTCCAGCGAACACATATCATACACGCATATACCCTGGTTGCCATATTAAGAGCCCTGTTTGCATTGCATTGTGACGGGGTTTGTGGCCTCCTGGGAGTCTTCAGCATTATGTCTGGTGGTCCAAGGCAAAATGAGAAAATTACATGATTTTGTTCTTTCAAAAGGAGCAAATAATAAGGTGCTTGTCAAACGTATTTTGGTCATATCCTTCTTTTACAACAGGCATGACAAGCTAAACCTAGTCTGCAAAATCACAGTAAACGTTTTACCATATTTGTCAGATGCCCTTATCCTGAATGACTTACAAGCTGTAGTACAATCAGGGGGATGGTCCCCCCGGAGCCAAGTGTCTTGCTGAGGTACTTAATGGTAGCAAATGTGGTTTGAACCCTTTTAATTTGTGTCTTATCCACTTGGTGATTGTTTTGATTTGGTTTTGGACTATACAGCATTTTACTGGCACATGGGGTTTGTACACCTCTTGCAGTGTCAGATTCACCCTATCTGCATAATGCCTTGTCTAATCATCAACTGCACCTGTCTGTCTTGATCACCCTCCTGCAATACCAGGCACTAGAGCTGTAAATCATGGTGCAGGTCGGGTTCGGGGTTGCGAGGTTAACACGATCTTCCGGCCTATAGTACCTATCCTTTCTGTATTGACTCATTTGCTTCGATGTTTGGTAAAAGTGTTTCGCATGTTCTAAATTTGTTTTATTAAACATTCATTTTTTAAAAATGTTTAAATGCAATTCTCAGCCATCGACATCAGGTGATGCATTTCTAATTATCGTGAGAGAGATACATGCTGAGTTGGTGAAACAGAGGCAAGCAGCTGGCGATTATGTTCCAAACCCACTAATTTCCCCGCAGTAGTCTAGTGCTCGAAGCGTGCAAAAAAAGCCAGACTTTTAAAAAAACGTACTTGTCGGCTCGGGATGTGTCAAATTCAGTCAGGCTTGCCTAAAAACTTAAAGCTGTACCGGGCTGTTTAGTACCTTGCCGATTTTTGTGTTAACATCACATGGTTCATGGTTGTTGCCATTTGTGTATACTCTGACTCTGAATCCCACTCTGAACATTGAGGGAACATCTGGTGACTGACCGATCTTAGTGTGTCAGTTTCATTGTTTTAGACCGCCATGTCAGTCTTCCTTGACCCTTGGGCCTTGACCCTTGTCTTTTTTGTTTATTAATAAAGTCCTGTTTGCTGAATGCTCTCTTCTGGGTCCTCCATCTCCACGACATGACATGGAGTTCTTATATGGTTTGATCAGCATGAAAAATGGTGTTTCAGTCAGATGGAGGCTCTGGTTATAATTAGAACATTTCTGCCAATTTTTCAATAAATCAAATTACAAGTAATTTTCTACCTGCCGAAAAATGAACTGGTCAGAATGTCAAAGATGTTATCAATCAATCAATCAATCAATCAATAAATTTTTATTTACATGCCGCTTTTTACTGTGCACATTGTCACAAAGCGCCTAACAAACAGAACAGCGCTGAAAGCCCCATGTGAGCAAGCCAGAGGAAGCAGTGGCAAGGAAAAGAACTCCCTCTAACAGGAAGAAAACCTTGAGAGGAACCTAGACTCAGCAAGGGGAACCCATCTTCCTCTGGTCAGCACTGGATTACAATGAAATTCATCCAGAAAATTATGGCATATAAACGTTATTGCAGTCCACTTTTGTATAATGAATTAGCATCCCGGTAGCGTGTTAGAGTCCCAGCAGGTGACTATCAGGTGGGGTCAGCAGAGGGCAGTAGGACAGTCCATGGAGGTCAGCCATGTCACATGATCACTCCGAACCAGGAAACTCCCCAGGCAGGACATACCGTCCACAGTGGAGTGGATGGTGAAGGATAGAGAAAAGAGTGCGGTAGCTATGAGTAGCTAATATTTATGCCTCTTTGCTGCCTCCCATCTTGGCACATTTCTGGTACATGTTTGTACAGCAGTATTCCACACCATGTGGAAAAATAGCTCAGTGAATTTATATACGTTAATAATCATGTCAGCCACAGTTGACCAGAACTGGTACACGCATGCTGTATGTACAGAACACACCCACACCACACTGCCCACTGGGAGCATCTTTTATAGCTTTGTCGATTTTCCTTTGGCTTATTGAATGTGTGTTAATGTTTTTTTCTTTACTGTCTCTAGTGTGTCTGTGTCACTGTGATGAATGTCGCTGTATAAAAATGGCTTATTTAAAACTCCCGTGCTTAAGGAAATCATGCTTCATAATGGGCCGTGCTAATGTGCATGGGAGATTTATTGCCCTCTGTTTTTGTGTTTTAAATATATAACAAAATACTGTGGCCAGACAAAGATTGTATACAGCATCCTTTAGGACTAAGGGTGGCCAGTCTTGTCCAGAACGTTCCCTTGTTTGATTACTGAGGGTCCTCTTAAAAGACCAACATACTCACAGACCCCACTGAGGATGAAATTGGACACCCTTTGTGGGGTTCTCCAGCACCCTGGTCCCCGTCATCAGTGTGTGAAGGTGAACTTTCCATGATTTTGGAGATTTATTGGCCAAGTAGATTTACATTTAAAGCAGGGTTGTTAAATCTAACTCCCCTGCAGGTGTTTTCACCAGGTTAATGCAAAAGGTTGCCTCAAAAACACACAGCGGCCTGTTAATGGTCTCATTTCTTTCTTTCTTTCTTTCTTGCTTTCTTTCTTTCTTTCTTGCTTTCTTTCTTTCTTTCTTTCTTTCTTTCTTTCTTTCTTTCTTTCTTTCTTTCTTTCTTTCTTTCTTTCTTCCCACTTCTCTCACCTCTTCTCCAGCCAGACACCTGCTTCACTGAAGGTGAAAGAAGTGCTCACTTGAGCTCATTGAAAAGTAGATGTGACAGTAAATTTTTCAGCCCCCGAGATGGGAGATCTTGTTATAGCAGTCAGATATGGGGGTCAGGGCAGTGCCTGTTGATGATTGAGGAAAAGAGAAGTAAATTCATTCTGCTGCCGGCACTTTGTCAAGTGCCAGTAGCTTACCGTTGAGAGCCAGTCACCCATCACCGTGTTACGGCCTCAGAGGTCACCCTCCACACATAAATCACCGGCGGTGGCGGCGGGCGAGCAGGGGGACTGCTGCTAAACCTATTGGCTGTTCCTCGCCGCCACCTTCCTCTCCCCTCTTCCTCACTCCTTTCTTCTCAGTGCAGCCAGAATATACGTATCTTCCCATCCGGCCCTCCTGGAATGAAAATTTTCCCACATGTTGCCGCCGAAAGATAAATTCATTAAAGAAAAATAATCCGTGCACACTGAACCAGGGGACATCAAGTCATTAAAACCTGTCATTTTCTTCCCCAGCTCTGTTTCTCTCCCCTTTGTCTTTCTTCCTTTCTTTTTCCTCCTACCCGACACATTTTGATTGGTTTATTACAATGAGGCAATTAAGGGCGCTGCTTACGAGCGAGCCTGATGAAAACTATTGATTTCTCCCCTACTCCCACCCCCCTCTCCCTGGTGCACCTCGACTTGATAAGTGACAATGTTTTTGATTGCTGTTGACGAAGCTCCTTGGAGTGCTAATTAAACCGGCGGCAGATGTGCAGGTGCTGGGGAAATCATTAGGAACCCGGGCCTGCGCGGTAAATAGCTCACCTGAGGACGGGAGAACAAGAAAGGGGAAGAACACAGGCAGGAAGGGGGAAAAAAGTTCCTAGAGTACGAGCAAGAGAGAAGCTCCACATCGGTGCGTTTTTTCATGCTCGTGCCAGAAAAAGAGAAACAGGCATGGCTACAAAAGCGGCGTGGCTCGTGAGCGATAACCCACGGCCCTCAGAGAGTTCGGCTTCTTTCCCCCGGATGGCTAAATGTGAAGCACAGCTGTGACCGGTCGGATAGGTCTGATTCAGCGGTACTAAACACCGGCACGAAAATTCTTCTGGTTTTCTTTTCCCCTTTCCCTGTTAATTGATGCATCATGAAATTATTGATATCTGGTGCAGCCATGTGCAAACATTTTTCTGAGAGGGAAAGTAAAAGGATCTGGCCTGTGTGCCTCTGCTTCCAATATTGTGTCTTATTGGGACGTAATTATTCGACGGGGCCTGTTTTCTCTCAAAGTGCGAGTGCAAGAGGGCAGGATACGACGCAGCTGAACCCTGTATTTATTTATTTCACTTCTGTCTTTTTCACTCTGTATTACTGCTGCTATTCATTCATATGGAAGGATGCGGACACGTATGGAGTTGGCCTCACCTTAAAACTAAGTGAAATGTCATCCTATCGTAATTAATGAAAAATGGGAAACAATATATATTTTGGTATTGTGTAACATGCTGCGTAACGGTGTAACATTGTATAGTTACATATATATGTGTGTGTGTATATATATAAACGGTTTTTTTTATTAATTGTGTTGCTATCACAAATATGTTACACCATGCATCTATCTTACGCAGCATGTATGTATATATATGGATTTCATATTGTACATGCAAGAGTTAACTTTACGCTACAGTTATTTACTCTTGTGGGAGCTTGTGTTCTATTTTGGGAAATGGCAATTCAGAAACAAGATTGATAACATGATTGATTTTGCACTAAGGGATTTTGGACCTTCAATTAGACCAGGGTGCTTCCTTATTGGCTAATGATGTGCGTGGGAGGTTTGAAGCAGAGGGCAGCTCCAGAAGCATGAATTGAGATAAAAATATAGGACAATGGAATGGGGGTGATAGAGTGCTGTTTTTTTTTTACCATCCAGTGTCATTTAGCTTTGAGGCTTGGGGTGGTGGCACTGTAGCCAGTTAAACAATACAAATGAAGTCCATGGTGCCCCATAAAAACCAGAGGAGCAGATTTCCTCTCTTTGATGATGAGGAATGTCTTCAGGGCCATTTTCCTATTTGGCTTCAAATTAGAAGTGTAAATTAATGTGTTGAAAACTGCATATCGGCTTTTCAAAGTCGTGCTGGTGTTATGGTTTCTCCAGGACTATCAACATTTCTAAATCCATAGCATCTGATTCTACAGATGTGCGAGGGACATGTGTACATGGCTGTTTTTCTGATGTCTTCTCTCCTTACTGAGGCGTCCTCTGCTCAGTTTACGTGTTTGTGATTCGTGCAGGAACTCTGGCACCGGTTTGCTTGCTTTTCAGAAAACGGTGACAAAATAGGCACAAGCTTCCTTTTGAGTGAGTTGGCCTGGAGCCATAAAGGATACAGACACCCGTTCTGTGATCTGATGGAGTATTCCAAGCCTGACCCCCCCCCCCCCCCCACCCCTCTACAAAACAAACAAGAAACGTGACAAGAAAATGGTAGAAGAAACACTCTGCTGAAGCCACCCTGGAGCTGGCAACCTGGTAACTGTGTGCCAAGCATGCATCAGC
Organism: Denticeps clupeoides; assembly: GCF_900700375.1. Taxonomy (NCBI): domain Eukaryota; kingdom Metazoa; phylum Chordata; class Actinopteri; order Clupeiformes; family Denticipitidae; genus Denticeps; species Denticeps clupeoides. The sequence goes on from NC_041725.1 coordinate 15,554,883, forward strand.
TGTCACCCCTGGGCTCATATGAATGATGATAGAAGCACAATGGAGCCAGCAGATGGCTGGAAAAATGTTAATAAAAGCACAATCTGCCTTCTTTTTTCATTCTATTAAAATCTCGGTCTCTGCCTTTTTGATCCGGGACTCTGTGTTCTTGGGAATTTCAGACATGGGAGCTCCCTGGACAGCAGTTACTATGAAGACAATGTCGGGAGTGAGATTTGTGACATTTGTTTAATGTTCTCTACTTGTGGGTTAGTTATGTTCTCGGGGTGGATTTGCTCCTCATGGTGAAGTGATGTGGACCACACCCCTCCCCTCCATCTCACCATCCATCCTGTACTCATCCCCTTCACCATGTAGATGAGACAGAGATGGATGGAAATGGTTTCTGATGGGGAACGCTTCACACACAGAATGAGTTCTGGCTACCTGACCCGCCCTCTGTAGGGGAAAATTAATCTGGACACAGGGGCAGACGGGGGGCTGAGATGTCCAACTGACTGTGTGTGTGTGTGTGTGTGTGTTTGTGTACCTGCATGCATCCATATGTGCATTTCCCCTCAGGGCAAATGATAAATAGCAGTACTTTAGACAATAGGCCTTTATCGCCAATAAAACCAGACAAATAGTTTTAACACTATTATAATTAACCTTTATGACATTATATCATTGAAATAGCATTGTAATTGAATTTATTTTCTGCATGCACAATTATAACAGGCCTAACATCCTCATTAATAATTGTCCACAATGTGATTGGACAGACAAGCACAGTCCAGTCAAAGAAAAACGATAGGACCTTTTACTTCATAACAGTCTTTGACGGTTTTTGTGATAGTTTTTATTGTTGTTTAAATGTCTTTTTTTTTTTGTTATATATTGAAAACTCATCATATAAAGTGCATATTATTAATAATTTAATAATCTAGAGGCATGCAAGGAAACTCTATCTGATCTATTTAATGATTTTAAAGGAGGATTTATGCCTTTAATGCATATATGAGGAACATCTCCCCTTTTTGGCTGAGGACGTTGATTTCAGATTTGCAACATTTCAGTGGTCCACCATTTTCCACTGTAGCTGTGTGTGTGGCACCACGTTCCTTGTGTGTTTTAAGAAGTGTGTGAACAGAAGAAACAAACCACAAGCGCCTCCCCCTGCAAGCGATCACACATATTTATTTTGCCTGGTTCAGATAACTGCACACAGACAAGTACAGGAATTTCACCCGGCATATTTATAAACTGCGGTTTGCTTGCTTCATTCTCCTTTCATTTTTTGGCACAAATGCTCAGGCAGAAGCAGGGCTTTTTTATTGCATTCATTTCAGCTCTGCTGATACTTTCAGAATGAAATAGTAATGTTTTCAACAGCAAGATTTTTCCCTTAACAATAGTGTGAAATATGTTTCTGATTGGTGTTTTTGTACAAGCGTACCTCTCACCAGGCCTAACCCATTTTGAAGTAGGAATTTGGCTGATGCCGTTTTGACCACGGCCCAAAACTGAAGGAATCTGGAGTCTGCGTTCACTCTGACAGGTGGCATAGATCCGTCTGTCTGATCCGTGTCTGTGAGCATGTGTGTTTGTCACGTGCCTGATATCTCGCTTAACTGGGACGCACACATTTCTGCAGTTCTTCAGCTTTATTCTGCTGATGCATATGGTCCTCATAAATCATTGTTGTTAAACTCATTTGTTAATTTTCTGTATATTCTGTATTCTTTATTCTATATACATGACTCACTGATTCTTTTTATATGAAACATCATTCTTTTCAGCCAACAGATTCATTGTAATTGCACATGATATTGAAACAGTCACTGCAAGGTCAGTGATGAAAAGTCTGGACTGAATAATGAATTATTTGTGTATGCCTAGTTATCATAAGGCACTGAGATGTCAAAGGTCAGGAGGAGTGTGTAAGACCTTCAATTTTGTGTGATTCTTACTGTGTCTGTCTGTTTGTGTGTGTCTGCAGGGCAATTTTCTCTCCCCATTGTTCCTGAGAGTGTCGAAGTGGCTCGGAACAGCTCCACTGTTGCACTTCCTAAGGTACGAAAGGTCCCCACCCTCAGCACATCTGTGATGTGCTTTCCTCTTCCCACAGGGACACAGGCAGTCCTGTCACTTACTTGCCTGGTGCTTGGTGCTGCTGAACCCAGCCTAGGTCTGTTTGATACAGGCCAAAAGACAGGCAGGTCACTTCACTGGATATGTAGAGGAAACTCATTTAATCATCTTCTATTCTTGTTTTTATGGTTTCCATTGAGAAAACATATTTTTGTGGGTTCCTGACATAGGCAACAATTTGCCAGTTTTCACACAAAGTATTATAAACATTAAAAGTAATAAAATGTCATCTTGGTAATTGAAACATTTAAAACATCAGATTAAAAATATGTAAGTATCAGTAAGTGTCAGTGAATTGTTTTCTGTTAGTAGTTTATCAGTATCATCAAAGGTGTAATTTTCTATAAGTAAATATTTTTTTCCTTTCAAATTTAAAAAAGAAAATTTAGATTAAACTTCTACAGTTTGTGTGTCTGTGTGCATGTGTGTGTGTGTGTGCATGTACGCAAAATCAGTGCTATTGAAGTTCCAGTCCTGTTTGTTGCGTAGAAATCCCAATCCAGATTGTAATTTAGTGTAGTCAATCCAGTCTTTTACTGTACATTGACAGCAGGACAGGCGCCCTCTAGTGGTATCTAGATGTCACTTGTGTCACTGTCACTGCTTGGTTTTCTTGAGAGTGAGGCTGTTGACTGCCTCATCACACCTGACTGATATGATGTTATTTGTGAGGGACGTGGTGGTGCTTTGGGTGTTGTGTTTTTTTTTCTTGGGGTGGTCTGGTCTCTGCTCGTGTCTTGCAAGAGTTGTGAGGTTCAGTTTGGCCTGTCAAGGGCTGAAATATAATAGCTAAATATACACAATTGCGTTAACAGCAGAGGTTTCACTTGGAAATTGCGGAATTCCCAAAAGTGTGAAGCAGACAACTGTGTATGAACGCTGCTGGCTCACGGTCAAGGTCACAAAGTGGGTGGGGCTTCTCTCAGGAGCTCCCATTGGGGTTACGGTGGATTTAGGCTTTCCGATAATTTCGTCATACAGCCTCATAATGGTCATACAGCCTAAACAGTTTCTCTCTCTTTCTATACACACACACACACACACACACACACACACACACACCTGATCACTCTCAGATGGTCTGCTTTGCACTGGAACTCCCACTGTGCTGTTCTTGGCCCAGTGAAATCACCCAGTGCTAAAATATCCACACACTGATCCCATTTGACATCGAATTTGCTATACTACCTCCTTTTACCATTAAAAAAAAATACATATATATATTTTTGTGAATTCCAGATGTTTACCATAACCTGCATGGTAAGTGTGTACCAAATTTAACCAAACTACCAGCTGCTTTTTATATTAAGCATGTTTTAATGGCCTTTTTTTAAAAAGGATGCCAAAAAAAAATGTCTACAATAAACAATGACCAAAGTATTGGTCTAAAAATGAAGGCGAGTTCTATATCCACTAAAGTTATCTTAACCACACACACACCTATAATAACACTTGTGACCTTTCCCATGGTGGCATCACACGCAATGGGAGGGCCTGTGGGGAACCAGGTGGTCCCACAATTGCAGCCCACTTGACACAGGCCAGGACCCGAGAAGACCTTTCTAGGCCTCCACTCCACATGTCAGTCACAGGGGGACGGTGGTGGGCTGGGTGGGTGCGGGGGAGGTTCTTCCTGTTTTGGCCATGTGCACTTACACATCCTGACTGGGGACTGCCGCTGTCAGCTCAAAGACCTCTCACTCACTCACTCACTCACTCACACACACACATGCACACACACACAAACACACTCCCTGAGGGATTTCCTCCCTTTTCACGGCTTGTTACTCACCAGCAGAGGTAGAGGCACTAATTCCTGCTCAGCTTCACACCTGCACCGCGCTGACAGTGAACTCTCGCCGCCGCGGCCACCGTCCGGCCTAATTAACCGGCCCTTTATCACGCAGCAAGCAATTTCTCTTCTCGCTTTCATTTAAGCCTTTCATCGTGAGCCAAAGTGCACAAATATAATAATAATTAAAAAATTGTTCTGTCGCTCTCTTGCTAGTTTAACTCATTTTTTTCCCTTTGCTGCAGAAAAAAATTAATCCATAGCTCTTGATTGATCAGTTAGCCCCATTTAGAGAGTGGTTTGATGCAATCAATAAGTCCTCAAAGGAAATCTGACTATAGTCAGATATTTAATGGTGATTTCATATGAATGGGAATTTCATATTTGAATGAGAATGGTCATATTTCAACTGTATGGTTTATCTTTGTTTTATTTGAACCACAAAAATAGCAATTGTATTAATTTAATCATTGTCAGCATCCTGCTTATCATACAATTTTAAGATTTTTATAAAATGTAAACACTGACTTGTGTTTATTTTGAGAAGTACTTGATTTTTATTATTTTTGTTTAAAGCTGATATTGTTCATCTCTCACCTGGACTGACATCCTGTTCGATTGTGAGTATTTTGTGAGGATTTCTTTTTAGCGTTTAGCACTACAACAGTCATGTCTGCTGGGGGTTTGTCAGAGGCCGGTCGTTAATGTGCCAACGCTGGTGCTCATATCCTCATTAGACACTGGCTGCTGATGTTATTTCCTGTGGAAGTCGCATCACCACAGTCTGTCCCAGTTGGACACTTGGCCCAACCGATCTCTCAGCAGCCAGAGGAAGGTTTTTGTTTTGTCACGTGGGCCTCTGTCACCCGTGAGGAAAAACATCCAGCATGTCAGATACCAAATATCTGCACCAGCTAAAGGGCTGGGGTAACCCTAACTGTAACCCTTAACCCTTAACCTCAGCAGCACTAATGTTATTCCTGGAAGAGGAGCGTCATTAATTATTAACTCTAGTAAACACTAAAACTGCAGTAAACCACTGTGTGAGGAACATTTCTGGATTAAACCCCTAAAATCATAAAACAGTGAGATCATGTGAAACACAGGGATGAAGTTCAGACGCGCTTTCCTCCCCAGGCGCGGCCCTGCTGAATCAAAGGGCCATAAACCTGAGGGGGTCACCGGGGCCTTGTGCGAACGGGGTGTCAGTTTGCGATGAGTAAAGAGGAAACGGGCTCCGTGGCTGCCCTGCCCCTCCCGGCGAGGTGGCACAGCAGTGGGGGGTCCGGCGTGTGAGAATGACATTTCCCTGTTGTTTGGTGCTGAGCAGGGAGCGAGTCCCACATCCACCCCTGGTGCAGAGGAAGTCCCTATCAGAACACAACAGGAAAACGAGCGGGAAAACAACCTGACATCTTTTTGCGCATTAAATCACTTCCTACAGGCCCCACCATGACCCTTATCTCACAGTTTTTTTTTCTTTCTTTTATTCGGTTAATGGACTGACTGACATTTGCATCATCTAATTTAAGAATAACAACATCATGCCGGAGAAATAAATATGTGCTTTTCAGTGAGACGCGGCCTTTCGCTGCTTAAGCAGATTCAATTAGCGCATTCCACATCCGTCAAAAGCTTTTTCAGACTTCTCTTTTTTTTATTAGCGCATGTCCTTCATGTCAGTGATTAGGAACGAGAGATTCGCTTTGGCAGGAGTCCTTTCTTTCATTGGGCTAAATAACATTTCAAATTAATCTGAGTAGCGCTTTAATCAGCAAAGCAATATCATTAGAAGGCTCGCCTTTAAAGTGCTCCATTACATGCGAATTGCGAAGGCGTGGGTGATAAATGGAGCGAGCGTTAGCGTTTTCCAACTATTATCAACAACGGAACAAAGTTCAGTCAAGGCCGCGGCGGTAACTGGCACCAGACTGGGTAATAACTCGACTCAGATCAAAGATGTGCACAGCAGCTACTCAGACGCTAAAGAGATTATAATGGAGCCGTTTATCGAACCCCAAGACCCTCCTCTGATGTCCGCGTTGCTGTAGGATTTATTAACCTTTTGCCACAGTGGGGGAACGGTGTCATCTGGAGAGAAGTCTTCCCATTCTTCCAGTTGTTTTGAATGATCAGCATCATTGAATGTTAAGTGAGGAACATTCTAGCTGCACTCCCTACAAAACCTAGAAATTGTTTTTAGCAAGAGAAATTAAACTAATCTCAGTCTGGTTCAATGTTACGTTTTCATTTTCTGAATGTCTTCAGACAAGCATTTGAAGGAATGTTTAATCGAAGGGCTCCTGTTCTCGTATGGACTCTGGTCTCGAGATGCAGTCATTAGGTCGGTGTAGGGAGTTGGTAGATGAAAAAGTTGCACGGTGCCCTCACCTCATTGCCGATGCAGCCTCCACTATTCACCACTATTTATTATTAATGAATTCCAAATTCAAAGGGTTATGTATATCAAGAAGAAATGAATGATTTTCCACGCCCATGGAGTATTGAAAACCCACAGCTCCATATCATAAAGCATACAATTTTGACATATTCGCCACAATGATTCATTTTTTCTTAAAGAAAACATACAATGTTATCATGTTATTATTTACTGTTATGTGAATAATAAACATAATATATGTAATGTTATAAAAATAAAAAGGTCCTTTTCATAATTAAACTAAAAACCTTCATATAAATGCTTATTATACTGATCACTTATTTTGGTTATTATGGCTCATTATCTAAAGCTTTTTACACTGCCTTTCAGTTTTAATTTAATTTTGGGAGTTTTTTTAAATCTAGTGTTTTTTGGACCGTTTAATTGTTCTGATTGTGTTCCTACAGAAGTAACATGTGCTGTTTAGCCAGTATGTGCACATTATTTGACTGTGTATTTTATTAGTTGTGAAACACTTTGTGCTTTGTAAATACAAGTTACTTACACACTATAAGTATGTCAGATTATTAGAATATTATCCACTATGTATATACCACTATATATATATATACCAGTATATATATATATACCACTATGGGTGGTAGTAGCCTAGTGGGTAACACACTCGCCTATGAACCAGAAAACCCGGGTTTGAATCCCACTTACTACCATTGTGTCCCTGAGCAAGACACTTCACCCTAAATTGCTCCAGGGAGACTGTCCCTGTAACTACTGATTGTAAGTTGCTCTGGATAAGGCCGTCTGATAAATGCTGTAAATGTAAATGTAAATCCAGTGACTCAAAAGTGTCTTAATGTATTTAGGCAATATTAAAGATAAAAGATGTTAAAGATGGCCCAGATCTCATGTTTACCTGTCAGTCATTAACCTGAAGTTTGCACAGAGGAACAGTTTGTGTACTGAGGGGGGTGTCGACCAACTCATGGCACACACACACTGAAGGATATGAATGCTGACAAGCTTGAGGACTAACTTAAAAGAGGCTATTTGGCCCCCTGGGGCCCTTGTGTCAATCCTGCAGGCTGAGCATTGCCCCCCGCCCCCCTCCACTCTCTCTCTGGGATTAAGGGTATGTGCTGCTCTGCGGCTGCTGGTGATACTGGTCTCATACACCTGCGCTGAGTGTTCTGAGTGTGCTGATTAATGGGGGCGTGAAGCACTCTGGACAGGAAATGAGCAGAGTCTGTATGAAACTGTTCATGAATGATGATTCACTGCACGTGGAAAGTGTGAAGGACACAAGCATGAGAGCAAAGCTGAATTAACGTGATGAAACGTAGAAATGTGATACAGTGCAGGAATTGCAGCGTGCAAAAATTATAAAACAAATTCTGCACACAGGTTTAATCTACAATACTAATGGAGATGTAATTTATAGGCAAAAAGAAAAACGTAGACCGAAGCAAATGGAGGCAAGCAGCATGCAAACGGTGGAGGTGAGATCAAATCCAGATGGATAAATGATCAGGTGGCTTGATTAAGCTAAAGATGACTAGATTACTTTTTATGTGATGTGGTGAACACAGAGCCAAGTTTCATCATTTTCATGCATCTTTTATCACTGAAAAATGCCAAATTCCACTTTTATTTATTATTAAAATTCATGATAAAATGAGGGTGATGCGTCTCCATTGAAAATTTTTTGATTGATTTGATGAACTACATGGATACTTCATTAGAAAAAGTGTTGATCAACACAAACCGCACCCACTTCCACCCCCACTGTTTGACTGAACTGAATAAAAATGTGACAAGAATGTGAACATAAATCAGAAAGTAAAACCTATGTGCCTAAGTGACTGAGGAGACAAACACACCCAAACGCTGCAGCACTGCCACTGGAGCCATGTGGGGATCTATAGGTCAATGCCAGTCTGTCAGACTGGCAGTCAGGTGATGAGAAGCAGCTTCTCAGTGAACCCTGGAGAGATGCAGCCTGGATTTACTCCCCTCACTCTCCTTTTCTCCATCGTTTGATGGCGATCAGGGCCTGTCCTGTTCGGGCTCTCAGATGCCAAGTGGCTCCTTCTAGGGCTCGGCCTCTTCTGCCCCCGTCTGAGGGCGCGCTGGCAGACAAAATAAATCATGTTTCCCATTACCTATCTGCTGTCGCCAGCAGCTGTTTATCTGACAGCCAGGGCCAAGACGTCTCCCTCCCTCCCTCTCTCCTTCCCTCGCCCTCTGCCTCTCTTTTGGACTCAGGATTCGTAGAAGACAGAATAAATGTCCAGCCTTTACTGGCCCAGTGCTCTCCATCGATTCATCAAAATGTCTTTATGTTCCAGGAACAACATTCATTCACTGAGAACAGAAGCTGAATTGCTCTGTTTATGTAAAAGGTTGGAGACCTGGTGGGCTTTTTGGTTTGAAACGCGACCCGACTCTGAGGACAGGACGGACTGCATCCAGACCTCACACTTGACAGGCTTTCCTCTCCGCTCGATTTATTAATTGTGTTTGATTTGGCCCTGGAGAGTGAAGGTCAGCATGGCTGAACAGGTCCTGTATGGGTCTGAAATTAAAGCCGCGGTCCGGCCCATTCCCAAGACCTTAAATCCGAAACCGACCTGGACCTGGAGTTGTGCAAAAACATTTCAGTCCAGCATGAGGAAGATTAGGATGACCCAGATGTGCTTCTGGGTGTTGTGAAAGTTCTTTTCCATTCAGTAGATACATTTTCCATACGTGTTTTTCTCGTTTTAGGTGCAGAGCTTCGCATTGTTTATTGTCATTAGAGATGCGAACCTTCACTGATCTCACGATTGTAATCGATTACGGTTATCAATGCACCGATTATCAATGCATCACAATGCATCTCATAATTTACATTACTTCAAATTATGGTGTCAAATATGTCAAATAACGCATATGGCGTTCAGAGGACATTCATTGTGGACGAGGCCAAATTCCTACCCAGAGCAACGCTGTACCCAGATCAGGCATACCTACCGGCACAACTTTTTAACTAGAATATTTATTTCACTGCAGAAAACCACCAAGATATGATCGATTATGTTCTGCATCATTTTAATTTTACGCCTAATTGTATGGATAACAATGCAACATTATTACAAACAATGAAACTCTTGAACATTTACAACTCCAGGACATTTACAAAGTAACACAAACAACATGTGGAAAGAACAAAGTGGAGGAAAAGTGAAAGTGAAGTGATTGTGAAACACTGCAGAAGAGCACACAACAAAATGTGTCCTCTGCATTTAACCATCACCCTTGGTGAGAAGTGGGCAGCCATAACAGGCGCCCGGGTGGCAGTGTGGGGACAGTACCTTCATCAAGGGAACCTCAGTGGCACCTTGGCGGATCAGGATTCAAACCAGCAATCTTCTGATTACAGGGCCACTTCCAAAACCGCTAGGCCACCACTGCCTCAGAGAACATCACAAAATGAATATATTTTTTTGCTCATGAAAACATTGTGTATGAAAAAATAAAAATTGTGGAGTTAGGTCAGAACCGGCGGCTCAGACAAATAGAACAAGAGTTTTATGCTCATACCAGTGTGTGTGATTTGTGTGCTTGTGTGTGTTACTCTGGCACTGGCATTACTAAACCTCTCCTTCAAACACACACTCACAAAGACACACACACACACACACACACACACACACACACTCACACTCCAACTGCCAAAAAATGACCTCGAACAACATTCTCAATCCGATTGATCAAATGTTGCACACGTTGTCATTGTCAGTCGACAAAGAGACACTCAACCATTGAATCTGCCCCCCTGTTAAAAGACTGAGAAAGGAGCCCTGACCTTGGGCACAGGCCAGCTTTATTTTATTGTGGTTTATTTATTTATATTTCATAAAGTGTGCTGAGTTTATCAAAGAACACCCAACCCCGTCCAGCTCTCTTCTTTACACGAAAAAAAGTGTACGCACAAAAAAATGTGGACTGGAAAGAGGCTGAAATAATGATGTGAATTACTGGTGTGGGCCTGTGAGAGTGTGAAGGGAGACAGACGACGGCACGCCGATTGCACCAGGTAGCGGGGAGGTCATGCATTAAAAATGACATCTTTGCAGTTCTGCTCCGACGACTTGTTCATTAATGAGTTTTTTATTTGAGAATGTGCTGAACATTCCTCAGCTATTAAAAAATATCAGTAAGGATTCTGTGTCAAGTGCCAGAGTTAGAGTTGAATTTGAAACTTCATGGTTGTGGTTCTGTGTCATTGTAGAACTCAGCCAGATAATAGGGGTAATGCATGTGTAGAGCAGTTATCTATTTAATACAGTACAATATTTATAGATAAATTAATGATAAAAAATCTAAATAATTATTATTCATATTCTGTGTCATATAAGGATGCACTGGTTGTGAAGTGGCAAATTATTTGTCAGGTAATCAAAGTATTTTTGTATATTTTAGGGCTATTGATTTTATATCGTCTTATTGTGGGCTCTGAAATCATGCAAAATTTTAATGCCCTCCAGAAATATTTTAATATAATATCTTGATAACTACCTTTCAGTAATGGCTTAATATTGTCCAGTTTATATTGTCCATGTATAAACCGGTCCTGCATCATGATGTGTTCATGTTTCTAAATTGCATGTGTGGGTTACAGTTGCACAAAAGGACAACGGACACGCACATTTTAAAATAACTGGCGACCTTTTTAACAGAGCCACGGTTTTCAGTGTTTTATCTCGGCCCAAATGGATTTCTGAAGTGGATACTTGCTGAGGTTTTCAATCCAACATAACCTTGAGTCTATTCTATGTGAAGTCTGTAGGATTTAAGTGCTGATATGACATGAGAAAGATGAATTCAAGCACTTTTTAGCCCCTAAAGACCTGCAATTGTCCAGATAATTAATGGAATGCTAAGAGTGAGGTTCAAGTACTCAACAAAGTTCTTATTTATGTAGTTACTTATTTAAATGACTAATAACAATTTAAAAACATTGATTAATGCCATAAAGATTCCTCTTTTATATGAACTTATGTATAATACATGCATTTGAAATGAAAGGACTGTGACCTTCAGTTAATTCCTTTTAAAAAAATGTTTTTCATGTTGAGGTTATGCTTAGCAGCATAACAATCAGACCAATGGCATTAATATTCACCTATTAATTCTTCTGATAATTTCAAAGTTGACTGAGTCTATATAGTTATATAGTGTGTCCAGTGGCAGACAGTCATTAGGAACAAAATACACACAAAATGAAGGTTAAAACAAAGTTTACAAAGTTCCTTTCATCTATCTTTCCCATCCTTCCAAATAATATGAAGACTACAGAAAGAAAACAGCATGAGGGTCAGCTGAACATATAGAGCAAGTTGAGCGAAAAGCCCAATTCATTGGAACTATAGGGTGTTCCTTTTTTGCTTCTAAAATGTGATTCTTCATTTCCTTCACATCTAAAGATATGAAGTTTGACCCTGAAAACTAAAAAAAGCCAGCGATGAGTATGTCCTTATACTGAACAATGAAATTGGCGCAGTGCAATTTGCTAATTGCATTTGTTTATTTATGGTTATAATTGACTGGAGCTAGATTTGATAGTTAAAAATTGTTTGGTAAAAGGTGAAAAACTCCCATAGGATTCTGTATTGCATTCAAGGGTTAACTTGTCACTGATGGATCAGTGAAATTGTCTCATTATACCAGTTAGTTCTAATCTGGCTTTCTAATTGGCTGATAATTATGACATCATCACATCTTTTTGCAAACATCTGCTTGCATGATGTTTTTTGGGGAACATCTGAAACAAAACGCCAAATTCATATGTAAATATTATTTACATGTAAATATTAACGGGCATATAACAGTGAATAAGAAATGAAATGGGGTGGTAGTAGTGGTAGTATCAACCAGAAGACCACATAGTCCCAGGTTCAAACCCCAGTTATTACCATTGTGTCTTTGAGCAAGACACTTAACTCTGAGTGTCTCCAGGGGACTGTCCCTGTCACTACTGATCAGAAGACTCTGGATAAGGGCGTCTGAAAAATGCTGTAAATATGAATGGAGTGACTGCAAGGTTACACAGTGTTACTGATCAGTCCAATGTGAGAATTCTATATTGTACCCCTAAATGCTTATGTTATCTCCATGTCCCATGAGCCATATATCCAGAACTAGTATTTTTCAGTAACTGTCTTATTGCAGGCCTGAATTGTAAAATAAAATAAAGTTTATATTGTTAACCTGACCTTAGAAATGAACCTTTTAGGAGTTTCGCTGTGTTTGAAAATGTTCTCATTTATGTTTCAGGGTCTGAACAGAGAGTCAGATGGATGCACCATTCACGTCCCAATGAATGCTGAGGCGATTTCGTGCCATGCCTGCTGTACCCACATGCAGTAACTACTCCCGGTATTTACTGATGCGCTTCACACTGCAGCCTGCAAATTAACCAGCTGTTTGCGTAGAAACTGTGACTAAACCAGTACAGATTTGGTACTTTTTTTTTGTCATGTTTAAGTGTCTAACACTTTATTGTGGGAATGACTGAAGTGTATTTATCAAATGTTAATGTATGTTTATTTTATGTTTTTTTTAACACAATTGTGTTTGTTTATCAAATATTATAAGATGTGCAGCATGTGTGTAACTCCATAGAAATGTTCCTTTCGAATTAAAGTGGAATGCCAAACTGCTTTTTCTGTTTCATAGTCTTAATATGTTATTGTTCTATATAGTTATTGTTCTATATAGCGTGTGGTGATGCAGTAACACACTCAATACTTGTTTACTCAGAGGAACAGCAGATCTCGACTTGTAATGATTATTTATTGAAATATGAGGAGGGGGGAATCCATCAGCTTTACGGAATACTGCCCACAAAAGGTAGTGGCATGGCAGAATGTCAGGCGATTTCTGTAGTGGCCAAGAATCACGGTGTTCTGTGTCACCATGTGTGTGTGTGTGTGTGTGTGTGTGTGAGGACATCCAAGGCAGCTGCAGATCTTTAGCAAAGAAAAGACGTGTCATGGATGGCCATGGTGCACTGGAGATTGTCTTTTCACACACTATACAGATCAACACCGAGAAACATCCAGCAAAGTAGACAAAGCCAATCACGACAAAGTAAAAAAATAAAATAGAGATGGCAAAGCGAGACGCAATTCATTGTCATGAGTCATCGCTGTCACCTCAACGACTCGCATTTTGTCCCTCAGAGCCGAACAGAGGGAAACTGAGAATGCCAATAAACCAGCACTGACCAGAACAAAAAGCTAGAACTGTAAAGAGCGGAGTTCACTCTGGTGTAGTGTGCCATGTGTGTGTGTGTGTGTGTGTGTGTGTGTCTGTGTGTGTGTGAGTGACATGGCTCAGGTCTTTTACATGTTTAGTAAGACAACCAAAAAATTCCACAATCCGACAGTAAGGAATGCCGACTTATCAATGGGAAAAATACAGAAACAAGTTTTTTTTTCCTCTCTCTTTTTTGTTGTCGTAAGATTCTGTTAATAGTTTATGATGCAGAAGAGGAGAGTACACGAACCAGTGGTCTTTGGTTTAGAACAAGCATACCGGAAAAACTGGCGATCTGGAAGGAACAAAAAATAAAATAAAATACAAAGTAACATTTAGCTATACCTTAACTTAAATACTATTAATTCGTTTTTTTTTATAGTTGTGAGGTCATTTGAATTGCTTTGATAATTTAAAAGGTCATTCTTTTGTTATCCATTGTTAAAAAAAAGAACATGCAACAGTAAACAAGTGTTTTGGCTGTGAAACCCTGTGCAGACACAAGATCGAAACCAAGACACAATAAATTACTATCTCAATTTTCATTTTTTAAGCTTAACCAGTGACATATATTAAAAAGTAGAACATAAAAACAGCTCTACAAAAAGAACTTCATAAAAGTGAACCCTTGTACAACGTGTGTTCAAATGAGGGGGGGATGGGGGGACAGCAAACAGATAGAAATTCTGATTTAAGCGAGATTCCTCTCTGATTTTAGTGTCTCACGACATACTTAAGTACAGGAAACAAAAGAAATAAAATAAAGCATTGGCAAGACGGGGGAATAAAACACTGTACACGCCGGAGGGCAACAGACTGCAGGAATTGTCATTCGGGAAAAAGAAATCCAAATAAAAATCATTGCTTTGCAATTTGCCTCATCACAGTCACCTCCCATGTGACAACACAAATGTAAACACCTCTTGTATTTTTTTTTTTTTAAATTTACATTAATACTTTATATATATTTGTACAATATCTCATTTCACATCTGCACGGTTAGCTAGCATGGCAATGAAATAAGGCAAGACTCTGAAAAATTGTGACATCACAGATCGCTAATACTGATAGTTAAGGTCGAGTCGTCGATCGCCGTTGTTCTGCAGCAGGCTTTGGTCTTTGTGTCTGACAGGCAGTATTTCTTCGTCTCGTCTTGCCTTGTTCAATGGTGCATTGTGGGAATCAGACGTGGTGGCGTTTGTTTTTGGTGACTGCGGATGTGCTACCGAACGGGGGGGTGAAAGGTGTATGCAAACAGAACGTTTCAAATAACTTATGGTATCATTTTTCTATTTAGTTTTTTTTTTTAATACACCATGAGGTAAATAGTTAATGATGAATTTTCAGAATGACCAAGAGGAAGAAGGGACTTCCATTTTTAAAGAGATATTTTTGTTCTCTTTGCTTCAATATGTACATGTTTGGTGATCTACTGCAAATGAGTCATTTGTTGGGGCACAGACACCCAAGGGCCTCTTTGGGTTTCTCGGTCTGAGGTCAGTTCACCTTTTGTGCCTTAAAACAGACAGGATGGGGTGGGCAAGGTTGCTCGGCCTTGTTCTGAACAGTACCAACTCGTGAAAAGCCCTCAGAGATGCGCGATTCTCCAGAGGAGCACGGGCCGAGTCTGCGTTCTCGAGTTACGTTTTTCTTTTCTGTTTCCCACAGGTGAGCCGCACAGTGAAAAATGAGAACGTGTCAGAATGTCACGATTCCGGCAGGTATGTGGAAGTGTGGTGCACCGGGGTCCGGGCAGGACGGGCAGATGGACGTGGCTCAGGCTCGCTTGGCGTGCAGCATTTCGATGAGCAGGTTGTTGCAGGGCACGTCGCCGTTCAGGTGCTTGTAGTAGAGATACTCCTCGGCCTGCAGGCTGATGGCGCGGATCTCTGGCAGCCGCAGCAGCAGCTGGCCGAACTTGTCCGTCTGCTGGGGGTAGTTGCACATGACGTAGTCCAGCAGCGCCGCGTTCACCTGCTCCTGCACGCTCTCCACCAGGTGAAAGTTCTCAAGGTTCTTCACGTCTGCAGGAGAGATTCATAAAGCACTTTATACGTTTTATTCTTATAACAGGATTTCGGTGCTTAAATTTGCTCAAATGAGGAAATCATATTTTGAAGAAAAAAGACCCACTAACAAATCTCTCGTGGGATCTACAGTTGCTAACTGGACAACCATGCTGCCGTTTTAAGAAAATCACCATAAATGTGTGATCCACATTCCACATGCTTATGAAACACAACTTGTGTATCATTAAACAAAATAGATTATTCCACTATCAAATTGCACTTTATTTGATGTTATTCATGTTCTTGGAACTCTTAGTTATTATAATTTACGATAACACATGAAAGCAGCACAAAAACATTAAAAAAAATCATCTTTAGCCACATCTGATACAGATACAGTCGACAATGTGAATTTTCATAACGTGATTTATTCTTCAGTGCCTGACCTGCACAATGGGAGCTCAGATTTCTGCAAACTTTACTAAATATAAATAAATATCCAGCCAGGATCAAATCCAGGCTGTGTGCAAGATACGGGCAGCTAATGAATCCCCGGCATGGGTGTGTGTTTAATCAGGTGGAGCGTGTGTGTGTGTGATCTTTTATTAATCTCTTTGACCCCAGGTTGGACGAGACCTGGGACACCCACCTGCAATCCCTTTTAATGGAAAGTGACGGGGTCCCTGTGCCTGCTTGACACCTTCAAACCATTCTGAACAGCTCCCTCCGACCCACCCCGCCGCCGCTAATGAACCAGCTGGTACACCCCAGCGGCCCCCTCCCCCGTCCTGAAAAAACAGAATCTGCCCTGCGACCAGAGCTGGAGCGAGGGAGGGAGGGAGGGAGGAGGAGGAGGAGGTGGTGGTAGCTACAGGAGATACATCAGCCACTAATGAGCGCTGGAGAGCAGCCCACTTCGCCCGCTGAGCGCCGTGGACTGGGGTCTCGTCTCTGACCCCTCAGCGACAGAGCCAAAAAACAAACATCAGGATTACCAGGTTACAGGGGGCGGAGGGTTTTTGGGAACCATTACAACCAACGTGTATTTGTGCAGTAGTCCAAAGTTTTCAGATATTAGCATTTTAAAATATATAGATATAAAAATGAATAAATCTTCAAGAATGATACAGGGAGCCAATCAGTGTGCAGGAAACAGGCGATTCCCACCGGTGGGCCGGCACGGGGCGGTATAGAGACAGGGTCGGACGTATATGGTTTACACTCGAGGCTGAGCTAATAAAACATTCTCACTCGTTTTTTTCCCCCCCAATTAAACTGCCTGGGTTAAACAGGATCACTCTGCAACCCCTGAGATGTTACTATGGTTTCCCGTCCTATGAGAAATTATGGGGGGGAGGTGGTGTGGTGGGGTGGGGTGGAGTTGGGGGAGACCCAGAACTACAGAGATTTTTTTACATCCCAATGTCTTTTTTTTCTCCGTCTGACTAATTAGCGAAAAAATGTCGGAAAAAAAACGGAATACATTTTAATTGCTAATTATTGTGAGGGTCCTTTTGAGGGAAAAGAAGAAAAAAAAAAGAAACGACTGATGCTCGATGACAGCGGGCTTGATCTCCTCTCTCCCCTCCGAGTGAGAGAATGTCCACGTTTTTTTGTGCTGAGAGTGAATTGGGTGCTGCTTATT